>NW_015552570.1:332315-371872 GCF_001515605.1 Sinocyclocheilus anshuiensis
CAATAAAGCTTACCAGATTTAGTCCTACACTTTTATTTGTTCCTCACTAAATAATGTTTTTTTTTTTCACTAAAAGTTTAGGATTTTATAAAATTATTGTGCACTCATGACTTTTCTAGAGTAAATTTTGCTACTGAATTATCCATTAACCTAGTTTATATTAGTATTTTTGTCATAGATTATGATTATATATTTTTTTGTTTGTTATTTTTTCTTTATAATGAAGCTGTCCATATTTAGTAGATTGTGTGTAACATTCAAAAGAGTGATGATCGACCTACACATTGAGGTATAGAAATTCTACACTGTAGATTGTGTGTAACATACAAAAGAGTGATGATCAACGTACACATTGAGGTATAGAAATTCTACACTGATTAAAAAAAAAAAACTGTGCTGGTATCGGCAGATACTCAGAATTTTTGGTATCGGATCGGTATCGGTTCTGAAAAAGTGGTATCGAGCCAGCCCTAGAAAATACATACAATAAAATACTTCATACCCTCCAGAATGCTTTTCCCCATAGGACAATAGCAACATGCCACAAATTTTAGAGTGTATAATATAATATAATAATATTTTTAAATTGCACAACATAAAGTAATCATTTTATATAAAATATAATAAACCATATTTTTAAATGACAGTAATGAGAAAACAATATGTGCCTAACTTTCATAAAAATAATATTGCAAAAAAAAATTATCATCTGTCCTTTCGTGTGAGAGTTGGGGTCAGACACGGGCCAAACAGACTCCAAACAAGACAAATGAGAACAATAAAGTAGCCAGTTTGGTGACACCTCATTTGAACTGTGCAGGAGAGGGCTGTGCGTATGTGAATGTGAGTTTGAGCGACATTCGATACTCATAGCGCTGAACTGAAAATGCGTCTTTTAATGAGGCTTATCCCAAAGCATATGGGATCCAAACTAAATGAATGTTTTCTCAACCTTCTCACACATTATCAGTGAGGTTCCTGCAGTTGCGCTCTTAATTACATTAACACGACCCACCTAGCTGCCACACAGCCAACACAGTGATTTGACTAAGGTCAACACATTATTATTAACATTCATTTGTGGGAAATAGGAGGTAGAGGGAGGCTATAAGTGATTGTTGTGATGTGAATGGATGGGGGGGATTGAAATTTAAACAAGCTTTGAGGAAGAGCAGGTTGGAGCAGGTGACAACGCTGTCCATCTTAGCGTGTTATTGGGTAATTAGTTGCTCTCTCGCTCTCGCAGCTGATGTCTCTTATGACATAGTGGACCAGTAGCCCTCCTTGACCTTTTCCTCAACCCATATTAAGATCAATTTGGAGCACGTGTTCTTGAGCTAACCTTTTCCTGGATCTGCAATGTGAGAAGAGGCCTGTGGCCATTGCTGTTCCCATCAACACAATCTCCTACCCTCTTCTCTGCACAATATGAAAATGGATAAATGCATGGTCGTCCAGTGACCAATGAATGAGAAAACACTTGATTTCAGACGGTATTACTCAGAAATAAGGAGTAATTCATATATATTTTGCATAAAGAAAATAATGCCTTTAGCATTATTATAATAATGTTTTATTATTTACACTAACTATTTACACTAACTCCGCCCACCAACGTGTGATTGGGCTAGTCAACACTACAAAAGACGATCAGCTCCAGTGGCGTAGATGGTAAAGCGTGTGCTAGTCATGTTTGACGCGACCGACCAGAGTTCGAATCCGCCTTTTGCCGAACTTTTTTTCTCCCATTTCAAATCTCATATCACATCGGAAAGGCATTTATTTTCAATACAAATCAAGAAAATAATCGAAAAGTTGAAAATAAAGTATCAGGTAGGGTTAGGGTAGGTGTAGGGAGGGCTTATATTTTCCAAATAAGGTGGCATCCATTTAATCATTTGAATTAAAATTATAATTTATAAAATACGCCAAAAACACTACATAATTACGAAATGAAACTGCATTCGACTGCGAGGAACAGACCCAAATCCAAGCCTTTTTTTTTCGGCGATCTTCTTCTCCATCCCGAGCAGCGAGTCCACTGTGAGCAGCAAAGCCCGCGCTGACTGACGCGCTCTTTACAAATTCAAATGTTGCCGCTTCAAACGACAGGTTGTAAATGTTACGTATTAATACCTACGTATAAACATGAGACCAGGCTCAATAAGTAGTATAGATATTGGCATTTAGTGTAAATAGCATATCACTAAGAAAATACTGCTATTTTCACTTAGTGTAAAGAGCATCTATCGCTATTTTCACTTAGTGTGAATAGCCGCTGCCTATATTTTAACACATATTAAAACAGAGGGCAGTTATTTTAAACTGTAAAATAATTTTCACAATATTACAATTTTTTACTGTTTTTGGGATCAAATAAATGCAGCCTTGGTGAGCAAAAGAGACTTCTGTCAAAAACAAATCTTACCAACCCCACACTTTTGAATTGTAGTGTATTTAGTTCTTTATTTTGGTTTTGTGAGTGAATTTGACCCAGATATTTTCTTTGAGAGGTTTTATGGAATTCAACAAAGTGTAGAAATGTAAGAAAGCTGGTTTAATTTCAGTTGAGGGCGGTTACATTAGAGTAAAAAGTCCACTGTTAGTCACTTTACCAGTCACAAAACCACACAACACTTTACAGTCATGTTCAATTTAACTGCTTAACACGCCCAATGTCTGGGCCAGGCACAAACAAATAATCTGACTCCATGTCAGGATTTAAGCATCGCCATAGACCGCACAGAAAAAATGTACATCATATAATCGCCAGAAGCCTAATTATTTTCAATGCTAAAATCCACGACTAGTTTAAGCCTCTTATTGCAATCTGGCCACCGAGCGCTGATTATTTTACCCTCCAGACAGTGAGTGGTTAAAGAACCCAAACTGCTGAACAGAATCTCTGCAAGCCAAAGGGCAAAAGATGAATAAGCACTGTACTGATTAGAGTTTCTCCATATCCAACAAAGTTTATCTCTTCATATACTGTTGTCTTTGCTAATAACATTTAAGGGTGTACACACACTAGGCATAGTTGTCTTGAACCGAGCCCGAGCGCGATTGTCCCCCCTCCCCACTCCCCCGCTGGCCTGCACTCCACTCACATTGCACTTTACGTTCCGGGCCAGAGCACGCTTTATGCTGCCTTCACGTGCTATCAAAATTATCGTAATTACGAGTTTTCTAATTAGAAATTGGACATGAACAGCCTCTGAAGTCGTATTTACTACTCAAAAATTATATTGATACTCCAGTTTCCGAGTTAGGCGGGCCATAAACTTTAAACATGTTAGGGGACAACGATTGCTGCTGTTAATGCTATTTGTTAAAAAGGCCCACTGTAAATGCACTTTTATTTTGAAGTGTTCTGGCGATCAGTGTTGGGGAAAGTTACTTTTAAAAGTAATGCATTACAATATTGCATTACTCCCTAAAAAAGTAACTAATTACGTTACTTAGTTACTTTTTATGGAAAGTAATGCATTATAGTTACTTGAAAAACGTAATCTGATTACGTAACTCGCTGTCAATGCAGCAACGTAAAGACACTACGCTCCACCCATTTCCAGCAGGTGGCGGTGATTACCATTTTGTAGAAATAGACCCTGAAGAAATGGGTGAAAGAAAAGGGACTTGATGCTTTCTTCATGTTTGGTGTTGTGTGCGTATTATATGAACCATGTAAGTTAATTTATGTACTTCAGCTCATGTTAACTGTGACCTTTCTGAATTTATATTCTGTTCTTACATGCTCAACATTTATTGAACATTAATGGAATTGTTGTGGAGAAAATAAGCATCAAAGAACTTTAAGCTGCATCTTCATGTCTCTGACCGGACATCTGTGGTGAACTAGTCCCCCACTGGCAACCCCAACTGGCTTAGTTCTACCAGTTTTCTTTGCTATTATTTATTATTCTTTTTTTAAACAACAACTACATCACCTTTTCTTGTCGTTAAAGTCGTGCCTATTTATAGATATAGAAGCATATTGTATTCATATCTAGCGCGATGATGAATGTTTATGATTATACGCCAATGTAATATTAAATTTTATTTTTCCGACAACAAATCACTTGAATGCAACGAGCTCGTAATAACGACTTCATAAGTGGGGAAATAGGAAGTTTCCGATAGCACAAGAAGGCAGTAGAGAAGCGATCTCACTCAGCACAATGAAGCGCATCGTTTTGTTAACTTTGTGGTCTATTATTTCGAGTCGTTTGGGACGCGGTGACACATGGCTCTCTCACAATATATTGTTTAACATATCTATTGCTTTTGCCACTCAGAAATGTTCATGCAATTGTGCTGCACGTAGCCTATCAGAAGTTTCGCGCTCGGGTGCGGTTAGCGCTCACACTACATGCGTACCGCACCCGAGCGCAACTGAACCGCGCTCTGGCCCACCTCTTCCAACCGAGACAGGGACGGCTAAACGAACCGCGCCCAGGCGCGGCACGGACCGATCACACTAGTCAAACAAACCGGGCTTTGGGGGTCAAACACGCTCGGGCACGGTTCAAAACGCCTATTGCAAGTACATCCTAACAGCCAGCGCAGGTCACCTGAGAGCAGTTGGCCAGTATCTGGTGCTTAAAACATCAATGCAAGCATGTCTCTGTTTTCCAGTGTTAAGCAAAAGATGATGAAAGCGGTAGGAGGGGGAAAAAAAAGCACGATTGCCCCTTTCATCGTTTTGTTTACCAGCTGAGGCTAATATGGAAGGTAAGCGTGTTTGAGCTAATCTTCCTCTCACACATGACATTGGCGGAGCATAGGGTCTGGTCCCCTGAGGGTTTAATGGGCCTCAAACAGGCTATTAGAGCAGTGAGTGAACCTGTAGAAATATTATCTGCTCACATACAATCGCACGTGACCAATTACACATTATTTGCTTCTGGAAACACAAACACTGGCTGATGCATCTCAAGTGGCACAAATACCAATTTGTCTTATAGGTCATTCAGTGTTGGGTAGATTACATATGAAATATAATGTGGTACTGATTAAGAATGACATGACACATTTTTTTTTTTACATTTAACTCCTATTTATTGTCGCGAGACTAATCTCATACTATCTGGGCAAAAATATAAAGAAAGGCTTAAAATGTTTCTTGTGAAAATACTGAAAAAAGATGCCCTTTACTGATAGATGATCTTAATCTAGCTCAATTTATATAATAACATTCCCATTTGTGACGACAGTTTGTGAACCAAGATTTTCCAAGTAAGTGTTCCCACAATGTTTATTGTAATTGGTCTTGGGAAAGCAATGCAGACTTATTGGTTGCATGCAGAAGTTATTTCTGTGGATTGCACAGCTAGAAGCCCCATGAAATTGTTTACTCCATTTAAAATGAGTTCTTTGATAAATATACTTTGTTTTGGAATTTTATTAAAGCTTTTGTCAGGATATTGATGTTTATATACAATATCATTATTGTTAGAGAAGACTGCAATTATTTGATCAAAAATACAGTAAAATCACTAATAATGTGAAATATTATTACAATTTCAAATAGTTGTTTTCTATTTTAATATATTTTAAAATGTAATGTATTCCTGTGATGGCACAGCTGAATTTTCATCATCCATTACTACAGTCTTCAGCCTCACATGATCCTTCAGAAGTCACTCTAATATGAAGATCTTGGTGCTCAAGTTTGAAGATCTTGGTGCTCAAATTATTATCAGTGTTGAAAACAGTTGTGCTGCTTAATATTTAAACCGTGATACATTTGTTGTCTTTTAAGAAATAAAAAGTTCAAAAGAACAGCATTTATTGGAAACAGATTTTTTGTAACAATGAAAAAGGCTTTACTGTCACTGAAATTAAGTTTATAAAATTAGCTTTGAATTTTTAATGATGGCTGGTGACCAAGAAATTGGCAAAATGAACTATTTGACAGTTTACATAAGGAAAGAGATTTATGATCATGCAACACAGTACCATCTGTAATTATTTCTCATCAAAATAAGTACATGTAGGATTTTATGAAACACCAAAAAGCCCTGAAGACTCTTCAACTATCTAATACAAAATGATGGTTTGACATGCTGTACGAACCACTAAAAATCTACAGTAGTTTGCTCATATAACCATGTTGTGATGTATGTTTCACTGATCACTCTACTGTACAATTGTTTCATTACCCAAATCAAGTCTAAGCATTAAATATGAAAAATCCCTTTCAAATCTCCAAAGTGACACATTCCCAAATCATACTTGCAATAAATCCCCCTCAAAACCGAACAGACTGTGACCACAGTCTAGTAAAGAGAGAAGAATGTTAGATATCAGAAGTACAGAAAAAATGGGGGGGGGGTACAATGCTGTTTCATGCATTCAGAGTCGTTTACACTGTTAAAGAGTTGGATTCTCATGCTAAACATGGCCAAAGTTTCAAAAAATGATTTGGATATATAACAGAGTATTTCTGTTCCAAATACACACTTCCGGGTTTCTTACAAGGTTCGGAAAGTTTTTTTCGATCGTGGCTCTTCATGACGTAATGAAGGGTTAGAACTCCTTATATGGGCATTTTTCCTGGAAGAGCGCGCCCACGCACACATCGACCAGAGCGAGACCAAGAGCGCGCCCATCAACGCGCTTCATTCGGCTGCACTGAACGGGACTCGCTCGAGAAGAATGTCTCTAAAGAGGTGTGTTTTTGGTTGTAAGAGAAAGATAACTTTGTTCAGCTTCCCGAAGAATCCAGCATTACGTAAACAGCGGATGCAGTTTGTTTTCCGGGGTAGCAACGGAGTTTCGCAAGTGTGTTTGTTGACGAACGTTTTTATAAACTAGGCCCAGTTCGGTGCTGGATTTTCACATCGTTTGATACTGAAAGATGGAGCGGTCCCAGCTATAAAAGATCCCGGTCATGATTCAGAACTGCAGACGGTAAGTGAAAAGGCATCAAATGTCTGTGTTTTGTGCTCGTCACTCTTTAGCTCCGCCCATGGCGTGCCTCCAGGAGCTCGGCTGTTTTCGGAGAGAATTGTAAAGCTGTATCTTTCTTTTATAAATATGATAAAACTAAAGACTTTTTGGAGATATGAAGGATGCAGTACTACTCTATAGGTACTCAAGATTAATATGAGATTGGGTGAAACTGTGTGTGTTAGACCTTTAAGTATCAATCAAATGTCAAAAGCTTAAAAATGCGTTTAAACTTTCAGCCATCACACTTTCCATTTTCAGTTATTTGTGTAGTTCTGTTTGGTGGCCTTAACGGTGCAGAAATTACACATTTCACTTTTAAACATGTCAGTTTTTTTTTTCATTGCCTTTGGCAATGTTGTATTTAAACAGTCATGGCAATAAAACTTGCCTGAAAGATGAGAGAGAGGGACATAGTGAGAAAGGGGGTCAGGGCCTGTGCTCCTTACCGGATAGCCTTCTGTTTTCTTCTGGCACCACTTCAGTAGAGCGTTCCTCTTAGATCCACCATACTCCCGTGCCAGAGCAGACAGAGGGTCTGTTCTTTCCACACTAGCATCAGGGGACACACACATACACACGTACGGTCACTAACACTGCATCTGTACATGTGTGTGAGACCTCATGGGGTTTTGGAGTGTGTGACATGCACTCATAACATTTAGTTATTTCCTAAATGCGATTATAGCATTGAAAGAGCTAAATGTATTTGCGTAATCTGAAAATCTGCACAAAATATATACTGTACTTGGGATAAATAACGTAATGACAGATTGTGAATGACTTTCACTTGACGGGTTTAGTGTTTAACCACTGCTAAAATCCTCACACTCATGTGAAAGTACATCAGTACATCAGGAGCATCTGTCTGCGAGAGACACAGCATGAAAGCTAATCAGATTGCCTTGTTGTGTGTTCGTGGGAAAATTGGATGACTCTGTGGTCATTGCACTGGAACTCCGAACACTATATGCGTCATTGTTTTTATTACCTTTCACACTGATGTCTGTAAGGATTTGAAACAAATACAAGATTCAATATGTATATTCTCCAATACATAATATTTAATATGTTATAAAGGGATTACATTACTATTTACGTGAAAGAGATCAATACTTTTATTCAGGAAGGATGCATTAAATTGATCAAAAATGACAGTAACATTTTTATATTGTTATATTTTTAGTAGCACAACTATTTTCAACAATGATAATTTTTTTGTTGTTTTTTAGCTGCAAATCAGCATATCAGAATGATTTCTGAAGGATCATGTGACACTGAAGAGTGGAGTAATGACTGCTGGAAATGTAGCTTTGCCATCACAGGAATAAATTACCTTTTAACATATATTGAAATAGAATCTTGAAGATAGATATCTTGAAAGATTGAAAAAAAAATCAGGAACATTTGAATGGTAGTGTATATAAAGGCAATTCTGTCATTTGTAATAATAATGAAAAAATACACATCAAACAGTGTCTGTTTTCATTGACACAAATTTAAAGGCACAATATGTAAGATTTTTTTATTAAAATATCCAAAAACCACTAGAACAGTGTTATATATTTTTCTGACTTGTGTACTTACATTATCCCAAATGTTTCGAAGAATGTTTCAATCCAGAGAAATAAGCAATTTTAACTAGTGACGCGGAGCGTGTCCATAGTGTTATTGTGTCGCCTGCTAATGATGTCATAACCCCTCGATTTCCAGTTTTGTTTTGTAGAAAACATGGAAACACCAAAGACGCTTTAATATGTTGAGCGTTTTAATAGACCGGTGACGACCACACAGAGTAGCATTATAACAGAACTTTCAAACGTATCTAGTATGATAAAACAGCGCTGCTTTTTTTTTTCCCCCACATACGCACGACCTGAAGGAGCGGAAGCGATCGACTGTGGCATAATAAAAGCTCCACTGCTTTCAAGCCGTGTGTCACGCTCCTTCAGCGACCTCGTTTCGCTTCGACGGCTTCCAGCCTCACTCTGCTTCATTCTACTACGTTAATAAATCATTAGCTCATCCATGAACATGATTTCTGCCGAGTCCCATCGGATTGCATCGGCTGTGGGGAAGTTTCTGTCAGTATTGTGAATAAACTGTTTTCCATCTTTTCTATTGCAGTATACCCTTTGCATTGTGACAGGTGTGGGGTTTGACTTCCAGGAGGTAATTAAATTTAAAAAAAAAAAAAAATGTAAAAAACAAATATGGTGAAATGTTTAAATGATATGTTACAGGACCATGACAAATTTACATATTCATGTACAATGTACATTAAAATCTTAGAAAATATTGAAGAGTCCATGAACACATCATGTGTCAACTTCCCAAGTGTTTTTGAAGCAGGGCAAAAAAAGGTAATGACAAACGTTCTATATCAAGACCTTTTTTATTTGTATCAGTTTGTGCCAAGTATGATTCTGTTCAAATTGTGAATCACCAAAGAGACTGACTTGCATAACTCGAGGCATTGTTTCTAAGCAGAACAGCAGGGGTTAGCGAAATGAAAACTGAAACTGAAAAAAGGAGAAACTGTTGAGGAATGCGGAATGCAAGTGTATCATGGATAAGAAATGCAGTGCAGGTCTTTCTAATTTGAGTCATCTTATTAGTCTATGTCTCAGCTTTATTCACATATATTTAGCAGCGAAAGGTAGCTGTGAGTCTTTCTTTCATAAGACATGAACAGTCTGTTTTCATAAACAGTCATCTGTTGTTTTAGTGCTCCTAGTGAGGAAGACATTTGCTGCATCTGTGCTTTTGTTTTTGAAGCTTACTTGAGTTTGCTGTTGGCTCTGTTGTAAGTGGATGTGCGGCCATTGAAGTGAGTTGGAGTTTTAATCACAGACTCGAGGGATGGACTCTTCCTCATAAGAGACGAGGGCTTCAGTTCATCACACGACCCTGAGAGAGACAGAACCACAGACACACAGGGGAAATTTAATATTGTGTCCCATTATTGCCACATTTCTGGAGAATATCCTCTCTAAGGACATAACAAAATCCACAAAGAGAAGACATGACACAATATTAAGATAATGTAATAATATTAAGATAACTGATACTACAAATGCCAAAGCAAAACACTTTCTGAAGAAATGATACACCAACATAATACATGATACATGACCAAAATAATAAGGTATGGGGTAATTTTTTGTAATAAGTCAAATATTTTTTGTAATAAATTAATCATTTTATTCTGCAAGGATGCATTAAATTGATCAAAAGTGACAGTAAACAAAATTGCTACAAAAACAAATAAAATAATACGACATTTTTATTGAGCAGCAAATTAGCACATGTGAATGATTTCTGAAGGATCATGTGACACTGAAGACTGGAGTAATGACCTTGAAAATGTAGCTTTGCCATCACAGGAATAAATTACAATTGAATATATATTACAATAAAAAACAGCTATTTGAAATTATAAGAATTTTTCATAATATTCCTGTTTTATGTATTTTTTTATCAAATAAATGCAACATTGGTGAGACTTAAAAGAGATATAAAACATTAAAAGATTTGACAGAACCCAAATATTTTAACGGTAGATATTTCCACTATCTTCTTGGCTTGTTTTACTACATATTTATTACACTTCACTATCCTGAAGAACTGTTTGCACTATAAATGTACACATTTTTCTTTTTTTTCTTGTTTAAAGAATACACGCCCTCTAGCGGCGAAAAATGACATATTGTGCCTTTAAAACACATCAAGGAATTTCTCTCTATACATCATTTAATAATTGTGAAAAAAAAAAACAAATGTAACAAATGGTGAAATGTTTAAATGATATGTTACAGGACCATGACAAATTTACATATTCATGTACATTTTAAACTAAAATCTTAGAAAATATTGAAGAGTCCATGAACACATCATGTGTCAACTTCCCAAGTGTTTTTGAAGCAGGGCAAAAAAAGGTAATGACAAACGTTCTATATCAAGACCTTTTTTATTTGTATCAGTTTGTGCCAAGTATGATTCTGTTCAAATTGTGAATCACCAAAGAGACTGACTTGCATAACTCGAGGCATTGTTTCTAAGCAGAACAGCAGGGGTTAGCGAAATGAAAACTGAAACTGAAAAAAGGAGAAACTGTTGAGGAATGCGGAATGCAAGTGTATCATGGATAAGAAATGCAGTGCAGGTCTTTCTAATTTGAGTCATCTTATTAGTCTATGTCTCAGCTTTATTCACATATATTTAGCAGCGAAAGGTAGCTGTGAGTCTTTCTTTCATAAGACATGAACAGTCTGTTTTCATAAACAGTCATCTGTTGTTTTAGTGCTCCTAGTGAGGAAGACATTTGCTGCATCTGTGCTTTTGTTTTTGAAGCTTACTTGAGTTTGCTGTTGGCTCTGTTGTAAGTGGATGTGCGGCCATTGAAGTGAGTTGGAGTTTTAATCACAGACTCGAGGGATGGACTCTTCCTCATAAGAGACGAGGGCTTCAGTTCATCACACGACCCTGAGAGAGACAGAACCACAGACACACAGGGGAAATTTAATATTGTGTCCCATTATTGCCACATTTCTGGAGAATATCCTCTCTAAGGACATAACAAAATCCACAAAGAGAAGACATGACACAATATTAAGATAATGTAATAATATTAAGATAACTGATACTACAAATGCCAAAGCAAAACACTTTCTGAAGAAATGATACACCAACATAATACATGATACATGACCAAAATAATAAGGTATGGGGTAATTTTTTGTAATAAGTCAAATATTTTTTGTAATAAATTAATCATTTTATTCTGCAAGGATGCATTAAATTGATCAAAAGTGACAGTAAACAAAATTGCTACAAAAACAAATAAAATAATACGACATTTTTATTGAGCAGCAAATTAGCACATGTGAATGATTTCTGAAGGATCATGTGACACTGAAGACTGGAGTAATGACCTTGAAAATGTAGCTTTGCCATCACAGGAATAAATTACAATTGAATATATATTACAATAAAAAATGTACATTTTAAACTAAAATCTTAGAAAATATTGAAGAGTCCATGAACACATCATGTGTCAACTTCCCAACAGTGTTTTTGAAGCAGGGCAAAAAAAGGTCATGACAAACGTTCTATATCAAGACCTTTTTTATTTGTATCAGTTTGTGATTCTGTTCAAATTGTGAATCACCAAAGAGACTGACTTGCATAACTCGAGGCATTGTTTCTAAGCAGAACAGCAGGGGTTAGCGAAATGAAAACTGAAACTGAAAAAAGGAGAAACTGTTGAGGAATGCGGAATGCAAGTGTATCATGGATAAGAAATGCAGTGCAGGTCTTTCTAATTTGAGTCATCTTATTAGTCTATGTCTCAGCTTTATTCACATATATTTAGCAGCGAAAGGTAGCTGTGAGTCTTTCTTTCATAAGACATGAACAGTCTGTTTTCATAAACAGTCATCTGTTGTTTTAGTGCTCCTAGTGAGGAAGACATTTGCTGCATCTGTGCTTTTGTTTTTGAAGCTTACTTGAGTTTGCTGTTGGCTCTGTTGTAAGTGGATGTGCTCCCAAGTGTTTTTGAAGCAGGGCAAAAAAAGGTAATGACAAACGTTCTATATCAAGACCTTTTTTATTTGTATCAGTTTGTGCCAAGTATGATTCTGTTCAAATTGTGAATCACCAAAGAGACTGACTTGCATAACTCGAGGCATTGTTTCTAAGCAGAACAGCAGGGGTTAGCGAAATGAAAACTGAAACTGAAAAAAGGAGAAACTGTTGAGGAATGCGGAATGCAAGTGTATCATGGATAAGAAATGCAGTGCAGGTCTTTCTAATTTGAGTCATCTTATTAGTCTATGTCTCAGCTTTATTCACATATATTTAGCAGCGAAAGGTAGCTGTGAGTCTTTCTTTCATAAGACATGAACAGTCTGTTTTCATAAACAGTCATCTGTTGTTTTAGTGCTCCTAGTGAGGAAGACATTTGCTGCATCTGTGCTTTTGTTTTTGAAGCTTACTTGAGTTTGCTGTTGGCTCTGTTGTAAGTGGATGTGCGGCCATTGAAGTGAGTTGGAGTTTTAATCACAGACTCGAGGGATGGACTCTTCCTCATAAGAGACGAGGGCTTCAGTTCATCACACGACCCTGAGAGAGACAGAACCACAGACACACAGGGGAAATTTAATATTGTGTGCCATTATTGCCACATTTCTGGAGAATATCCTCTCTAAGGACATAACAAAATCCACAAAGAGAAGACATGACACAATATTAAGATAATGTAATAATATTAAGATAACTGATACTACAAATGCCAAAGCAAAACACTTTCTGAAGAAATGATACACCAACATAATACATGATACATGACCAAAATAATAAGGTATGGGGTAATTTTTTGTAATAAGTCAAATATTTTTTGTAATAAATTAATCATTTTATTCTGCAAGGATGCATTAAATTGATCAAAAGTGACAGTAAACAAAATTGCTACAAAAACAAATAAAATAATACAACATTTTTATTGAGCAGCAAATTAGCACATGTGAATGATTTCTGAAGGATCATGTGACACTGAAGACTGGAGTAATGACCTTGAAAATGTAGCTTTGCCATCACAGGAATAAATTACAATTGAATATATATTACAATAAAAAACAGCTATTTGAAATTATAAGAATTTTTCATAATATTCCTGTTTTATGTATTTTTTTATCAAATAAATGCAACATTGGTGAGACTTAAAAGAGATATAAAACATTAAAAGATTTGACAGAACCCAAATATTTTAACGGTAGATATTTCCACTATCTTCTTGGCTTGTTTTACTACATATTTATTACACTTCACTATCCTGAAGAACTGTTTGCACTATAAATGTACACATTTTTCTTTTTTTTCTTGTTTAAATATTATTATTATTATTATTATTATTTTTGGACAACTTCAGTGGAAGTCAACTGTGCATTCTGAAAATTAAAAAAAAAGTGATTATAATAGTCACAAATATTAATTCTTCCATGTGTTATTTGATCTGTTATAAGTTATTGAAATCCTATTTTAGCATTGGAACTAGTGCTCTAAGCAGATGAACTTTAACTTATTTTAAAATGATGTTAAGTTTTGTGGCTATACAGTACTTTTGAAGAAATATACTTTTACTTTTTTTCGCCAGAGCAATACCAATAGACCCCATTTTAGACACTGATGTTTTAGACAGATTTCAGACAAAGATAATGACTTTGTATTACAAGTGCATACATGCGCACAGTTTCACAATTTCAAAATGTCTGTGGTAAGCAACAACATGCCACAGATGCTATGAACAGTTTAAATGTAAATGTTTCTCTACAGTATAGGTGTTTAAGGATAACTGAAGTGTTTGTTTGAAGGACGCTCCTCAATTCTATGTCACTATGAAGTACCATTGTGGGGGAAATCTCCAAAGGCGATTTTTCTCTCAAGGGTCTTTGACAGCGGCTTGATTCCAGAGTGCCTCTAGAAACATAAGACACGTGTCAGTGATAGCATGGCCCATACTCCAGTATAAATGCGTGGTTCATTGTGAGATTTGTAGTACCTGCATGGGTGAGACAGCAGCAGCAGGGGCTGTACGGACTGGTATGCCACTCAGGGGGCTTCTGGGAGATGTATGCATCTGTACTGAGTTGCTGGGTCCATCTAGAAGAATACAGTGAAACGCTTTTAAAAATGGCCATAGAAAATCCTATTTCCAGCCACACAGACAACATTAAAAATCTGAATAGATAGTTCATTCAACAGATAGTATCTCATTACTTTCGTATGTCATTCCAAACCTGTATGACTTTTGGAACACAAAAGAAAGTGTTTTTGAATTTAGAACAGCTAAGGTGCGTCGTTAGACACAATGTGGAGCGGAGAGACTAAAACCCACTCATCTGTTCTAAATTCACTGTAAACCATGGCTTTACAGGGCTTATTGCTTTTAGAAAATGTTAGCATGTGCTTAGCCCACCCAATAAGTCAAAATTTTCAACAAAAATCTAACATTTTCATAGTTGCATAATAATACTGATGTAATGAGGTCACAGGTGTATGTTTCTATAGTAATTTACAACTGCTTCGAACATAGCTAAAACAATCATAATCAAGGACCGGAACTTTGGTTTTGGTGACCACTGACTTCTATTGTATGGACAATAAAAAATAAATCTCAAAATATCTTCTTTTAAAAATTGCATTTGGGTGAGTAAATGATGACAGAATTTCAATTTGTTGGGTGAATAATCACTTCAAGGTCATTTACACAGGAAGTTCAGTATGACATAATACAATAAGTCAAGAGGATACTGCATAATATCGCTTTTTTAATTCTTCATCCAATATAGTTTTTTACTGGCCCATCCTTGAAAAACAGCATGCAAAGGGTTACAAATGAATCTCCACTCAAACTATTAAGATCATATAAAATGTAAATGCGAAAATTGGATTTGTCATAATACAAACCGTATATGGTAAAGTAATGGTTCACGAGGACCCTTATGAGGACAATTATATTTTGATGAAGCTGGAATGACTGTCTGACAACACCACATTAGACTTTCTGAAATACCCTATTTTATTCTGCAGAACATTTTATAAAAATCACAAGCTGTACTAAAGGTTATTAATAATGGGACTCTTTGTCTTATTATTCTAGGAACATTAAACAACCTCTCCAATCTAGCATGACATTTTTTTGTGATTAATGAGCAGAAGTCCTGCTGTCTCACCACCCGTAACTTACAGAAGTATCTGTCCAGCATAAAGACAGGCGGGAATGATTTGAGAGGTCTGGCTGCTGTAATGAGAGCCAGACTTTCCTGCTGATGTGTTACTGATACTGGAATGACTGTCTGACAACACCACATTAGACTTTCTGAAATACCCTATTTTATTCTGCAGAACATTTTATAAAAATCACAAGCTGTACTAAAGGTTATTAATAATGGGACTCTTTGTCTTATTATTCTAGGAACATTAAACAACCTCTCCAATCTAGCATGACATTTTTTTGTGATTAATGAGCAGAAGTCCTGCTGTCTCACCACCCGTAACTTACAGAAGTATCTGTGCAACATAAAGACAGGCGGGAATGATTTGAGAGGTCTGGCTGCTGTAATGAAAGCCAGACTTTCCTGCTGCCGTGTTACTGATAGATTGTGATGGCAGACAGGAGATGTTTGGAGAGAATTACATCATTAGCTCAGATTAAAGTACAGCTTCTGTTAGTATCTGTTTCACCATGATAGCGCCATGATCTAAACATTTCATCACTGCCTAAATATTTTTTCAGCAATCATTTTACCATCTGAGACATTTTACTCAATGACTCAGATATTTAAAATTAATGTTACATGGAAGAAAAGATGAGAAAAAGGGAGAGGAGAAGAATGAGAATGAGGGGAGACTGAGGGAAAAAAAGAAAAGCAGCGAGAAAGGTCGTGTCCTCACTCGGCACAGCTGTGTCAAAAGACTTGATGAGAGATTTGACCGTGGCTCCTGGTTCTGAGGGCATGCTGCTTCCACTCTCATTGCCATTGGTTAGGAAGCCACCAGGTGCATTCTGGGAAACGGTCATTCGGCACCAGTGAGGACTGCCATCTGAGTCAGAGAGACTAACGTCTTCACTCCATGACCTATCAATCACAGAACACATATACAGATATAGAGAGGCAACAGGGATGTGAATGTATTTTACATGAGGTGCTACATGTGCATATGAATAAACTATTTTACATGCTGTACAGTAAAATAAAATAAAATAAAATAGACAATTATACGATTTTCATTGTTTTTTTTATGACTTTGTAAAAATACAAAAAAACCCCAGAAAAAAGTAGATTGATACCAATTAATGTTTAATAATTTAATAATATTAAATAATAATAGTAATTTCAAACCATATCAAAATGGCATTCAGTACTAATGAATTAGTTAAATCATGTTTGATTCACATCTCACCCCATTAATCAAAAGAGAAAAAAGATAAATTATATTTGCATTAAAAATAAAGATATAAATAAAGTTATTTTAGGACTACACTTTTTTTTTGCATTGTCACTTTTTTCATCATAATTAAGCATATTTCCTCCTCAAAAATTCAGTGTCTAAGCATGTGTAATTGATATTATCCTTGATTCTCATCATTTACATCAATTACTGTTATTTTTTATTTTTTGAAAATGCTGCAATATGTTTTATTAAAATACTACATTAATGCCACAATCTAAACAATCTTAAAGGTTATAAAAATATGCATCCATGTTCTTTATGCACAATATCATTTCTTATTTCTATCTTTTGATTTTGAAATGAAACATGACCAGCCGTATCTTTTGACAGGTTTTGTGGGATTCAAAAATGATGGCCGATTGTTAAAAATTCATTCATTAAGGGATTAATTGAATGATTTTTGTACAAGACCATAAAGATATAATTTCTCTAGTTTAATCAATACTCTGTAGACAACATTGGTATATTAGAGCTAATTGTCCCCACATCACACAGTGTACTGGAGACAGTAATTAATAATTAAATATTATGCACATTTGAGCACATTTAAGTGACGTTTACTACCTGAGGCAGAAATGTCCTCTTGTGCAAAAATGGTTCAATATGCGAACAGTATTGCATAATATAAAAATGCAAAATATTAGCAAGGACACAGTTCTAGTGATGCCTCTGCTCAGGATAAAGTCCCAAACTGTCTGTGTCATGTTTCTTTACTGTAGATGCATGTATACAAACATGTGAAAGCGAAAAATGAGAAGCCCCAGTGGAAGCAGCCTTAAAAACACAGACATAACATGCTGGAATGATCTGATTTATTGACTTTAAAAATACAGAATACATTGATGAAAATTTTATACATGTACATTTAAAACCCGTGTTGTCTAAATGTGTTAGAGATAAATAGTATTGTATCTCTCATGAGTACAAACGTCATTGCAGTCACATGAAAACAGTACATCAGTTACATCTGCACATTCACTGAATCGAAACAGAAACTGCATCATTTAAAGGCAGAGGTGTGAAACTGCTAAGCATGCAATCATATTTTGGCACAGTCATGTCCTGAACTGTTAATACTAGCATGTAATATAATTTCTGATAAACTGCATCTAGATGAATATGTTCCTGCGAGACACACGACCTGAGATTTGACAAAACGGCAGTCGAGGACCTGACTTCAAGTCTTTAAAAAGCTCGAAGATGATTTTGTACACTTCATATTTGAGAGTCACGTCTCATTCGCATTCATGATATCATGTGATATTCACATTCACTGAGAAACTTTCAAACTGAAATTGGCCACAGATGATTGAACAATGCAAATAGGAGTGTGGAGTGGAGTAGAAAGCTTCACGCATGAGGAACACAAACAGAAGTGCTTAGCTAAGTTGTTTATTTTGAACGTGAGGTAAAGCACGTTTCTCAAAAGCTCGACTGATTTTTTATCACTACTTCTAGTGATAGTGATGTAACAAAAAACGACACCGAGACGACACAACCACCTTAACCGTACAGCAAACATCATCCAATACAAGTAATCTTCATTGGTTAGTGCTTGAGTAAATCAAATAAAAACATTTACAAGTTAGTGGGTTGTAAACCAACTGGGTTTTAACTATAAGAATCAGTGTGCTTAAAGACTAAAACAAGCTTTATATGTTGGAGTGTTGATAGGAATGGTTTGTCTGCCATCTAGTGTTGGACTTGCACACAGCAGTACAAAACTAAAATTTCATAATTTGAAGTGGCACATGAAAGTTCCCAATGTCTTCATGTAACTGAAATAGATGTATCTGCTCTGCCCAATGTGTAAACACCAAGAATATGAAAGAAATGACCTGGAATAGAGGGAATTAAATGGTTTACCCTGTCGTGGCTGCTGTTGAAATGCAAAACGTTAAGACAAAATCAAAAAGTGCTGGTAAAGTATTAAAGATCCATAAATGTTGGCTTTATTCCTAAGGCAGCACAATACAAAGCTATTTTTTTGTACTTTAAAAAGACAGTGCCCAGTCGGATATAATAAATTAATGTTACAGATACATCCTTACACAATTTGTTTGCTTTTTCTTCCAATTATCCCCAACGTTTCAGTTGGCCCTGCTTAAAGGTATAACACACTTCAAATAGTGCAGGGGCTGTTTGCTTTAGAACAAACACAAAATATCTCTTCTGAGTAGGTGTGGAAACAGCATATGTATTCCCGGTTTTGTGATATCTTTTTCATCAAAAAATTCAAAATTTGTCTTCACTTTCTCTTCACAAATAATACTGACACACAGATAACTCTGTATTACAATACTGTAAACCAGTCATCAGTTTTAACCCTAGACATCTATCGCCCCTCAACTGCAGTCTTGGAGGTCTCAAATGCAGGTCCAGTGGCAATTCTGAAAGAAACAAAGAAAACATAGGTATTTTTAAGGTTCAGAATTCGGTTCGGAATGAAGATCTATTAAAGAAATACTTGCTAAATTGAGTTTATTAGGATGAAAGCCTCAGATTGACTCATTGAGATGAGCAGCATCATTGATCAGCATTGATACTTTTCATTAGCAGATTGTAAGCAGATGATTGAAGGAAGAAAACCTTCAAACATTTCCAGAAACCTGTTTGTTTCACAATCTATGTGCAAAAATCATAGCAAACAGCAGATGTCGCCACATACAAAGTTTTCGAGGGCAAGAAAGTAAGGAAATGTAGAACTGGCAAACAAAGCAGACCCAGCCCCGTTTGAATAAAATGAGCACAGCCAATCAGATAGTAGTATTGTTCAAAGCAGTGGGCGGGTGGCTGAGGCAGGGAAAACAGGCAAGACACAAGCTCTTGAACATCCTCAATGATTAAATCACTCTGACCATCCATAAGCATTCATACTAGCATTCTGTATGAGTGCTGGGCTGGTGATAGCAGTGCACTCACCTGGGTCAGAGGGAAATCCTTTAGAGAGCAATCTCAGGGAGCATCTGAGGGAGGGGGGAAATCGACGCACACTGGCTGTCCGTTTGAACGAAGGGGTCGGGAAGAGTTTTAAAAATCTAGCAACTCAAACGCACTACTTATAAAAGCGCCCATCTCAAAATACTTCAACTAGTATTCAATACATGCACTCATCTTATTGGATTCCTATAATGAAGCGCACAGGTCTAGTGTCACATGATAATGGAGAGACAATGTTGTTGCTAATGCTCTGCAGACTAATGCAAGATATTCTATGAAGCTAGCACACAAAACAGACATGAACACCAAAGCATTAATGCCAGCCCAACACCATTTGACACAGGTAAAGATGTTGCTGGGACATTCATTTTCCTCAAACAGTTTGTTCGGTGTATCAGATATTGTTCTTGGTGGATGAGATGTATAAATTTGCACATCAAATAGATCATCAATTCATTATCAGTTCAAACTCAGTTCATCTAAATGAGTGTTTATAATTTAAAAGATATGGCAGGTATATTTGTGTGTTAAAAATAAGGTTGTGTATGAAACCTGAAAAAAGCTGTATTCACTTCCTATGACATCCCACATTTTGTGTGTTATGTGATTTGATGGCTAGTTAGTTAAAAATTATGTTTAATTGAGTGATTGAACAAAGTAAACAACATTTACAGTCTTGTTATTGTTAACTAAAACTATTAAAATTGTTTTCCTTAACTGAAATAAAATAAAATAAACAAATTAAAAACATTAGTGCTATATATATATATATATATATATATAAAATATTTTATATATTATATATTTAATGTATATATAATATTTAAAAATGACAAAAGCTTAAACTAAAATTTAAATGAAAACAGAAAATATGAAAACACAAGGTAATTCAAAATATTAATAAATATCATAATAGTAACTATAAATGATAACTAGTATAACACTGAACATTTATAAATGTCCAACTTTTTATTCAATTTCTAGTAAGAGATAATCAAGCAAATATTTGATGACTACAATGCTTAATGTCTAAAGTTCATTTGAACTTGTCTTTTATCTTTGTCTTTTAATTTACTTTTTTCCTCAGAAGTTAAAAGGAATATTTACAGAGCTGCCTTTGGTTTCGAACACAGTACGTAGTAGTTTTTTGGGGCCATATCACAGTTTAAAGCTACTATAAAAAAAAAAAGTAAACAGATGCAAGATAGTGTGTAAAAGCAGAGGAGTGAGGGTAATTTTGCATGACTAGTGATTTGAGTGTTCATTGGTACAGTTTACTGCAGTCTTTAAAATGTCAGACATCAATTTCAGACTCTTAAAATGTCAAATTCCAATTCTTTATCTGATCTTGAGATTGTAAAATACTTTGGAAAAAACTTTGGGATGTAGCAAACTATACCACTGAACCCAGTCAGCGGCTGTCAGAGATTGATATTTGAATAGAGGCGATGGTTGTAGGAATTGAGAGCCCAGATGGATAGCAGAGGGGAGGGCAGTGTTGAGTTCATGAGTGATTGTGTACCTGGTGCCCTGGATCTGCTCCAACTCTGAAGCCAGTCTTGCGCTGTGCTCCTGTTCCTCCTGCAGACGTCTGCGCAGCGTGCGCAGCTCCTGCTGAGCTTCCACCTTTATGTCATTGGCGACCACTACTGCTGTCTGGAGGTCAGCCTGGAAATGGCGCCACTCCTCTGTCTCATCCTGAAAGTCCGCACACAAACACATGCATTTTTAGTCGTGTGGAGCGGAAGTGTTTTGGCCTTCTTGTGAGCTCATGGGGCTGGTCATGGAAATGTCATTTTCAATCTCGGTGACTGATGGGCACTGACATGGTAGGCTGCAATCCAGCTTGCATTTGCAGCTCAAAGTGTGCTCTAATGAAGACCGTTCTGGTCTCATACACATAGCACTGTTCTGCACAGATGGAAGATATTCCTCCTGAATTATACAAACTGACATCCACTGTCAAACATGCATGGCTATGCTGTAGTTCATTACAAAATGAAGAAAGTACAAGAAGAAAAACAGATAAACAATTCCACCTTCATCTGTTTATTCATGGCCTTAATCTGCTTCTCCAGCTCAGCCTTGTTTTCTTCCAGCCTCTTGATTTGATCTGAAAAATAAGGACAAAATTACAATTCACAAAAATTATATATACACTACCATTTAAAAGTGCTGCGTCAGTAAGATATTTTTTTGTAAAAGAGATAAATATTTTTATTCAACAAGGATGCATAACTTTTTTTTCCAAAAGTGACAGTAAAGACATTTATAATGTTACAAAAGATTTCTATTTCAAATAAATCCTTTTCATTTGAACTTTCTATTCAAAGAATCCTAAACAAAGTTTCACATTTTTCATAAAAAACAAATAAAAATTAAGCAGTGCAAATGTTCTTAATATTGATAAGAAAAATACATGTTTCTTAAGCACTAAATCAGCATTTTAGAATGATTTCTGAAGGATCATGTGACACTGAAGACTGGAGTAATGATGCTAAAAATGTATCTTTACCATCAAAGGAATAAATTACAATAATTTAAAAAAGGAACCAGTTATTTTAAACTGTAATAATTTTTCATAATATGAATGTTTTTTTTTATCAAATAAATGCAGCCTTGATGAGCATAAGAGACTTCTTTCAAAAACAAAAAAATGGATAGACTCAAACTTGTACTCAAACTTTAGTGTATAAAATAAATGTATTTAAATAAATAAAAACTAAGCCTACAATTGTCAGGGATTCATCACAGTCACTTCAGTCACCATCCAGCATAATTACCCGATCACAGTCACCTGAGTTCTGATCACCCGCACCTGCTGTCACCAATCAAGCCACACTACAAATACACACACAGCACAGTCACTCACTGTCCGGTCAACCGTTCACTCCTACGAACTTCTCTGGACTCTCTCTGCCAAATTCTCCTAGAACGAATTACCTGCTGTTCCTCCCGCGATCCTCCAACGACTCCTTGGAAACTGTTCCACGATCTCCAACGTAACCGGCATCCGATCCTCACCATCAGAACTCAGATAAGCACCCTGGAACCATTCACTGTGTTGACACTCACCTGCCTTTAACACACCTATTCCAGTCATCCCCTTACCCAGTCAATAAACCATCCTGATTTGCACTTACCTGTTGTGTCTGGCCTTGCTTTGTGACAAGAATTACATTTGACTCCTAAAAATCTTAATTACTGTGATATATCCATACATTTTTTTTAAATACATCTTTTTTATTATTAAACAATTTTACTTTCTTTTGAATTTGGGGTAAACTCTGACCTGGGCAAGTTCTTGAAACTTAGGACTAAAAGCCAAAAAGAGTCTTGAAATATAAATACTGTTTAGCTTATATAACTAAGGGCAATAACAAGGAGCTATTTAAATTTATTTAGTTCATTGCAGCTGGACAGACACAAGCTGAGCTGCAATAAAACTACAATCTGCACCATGAAATTTCCTCCCCCCCTGCTTACAGAGGAAAAGAGAGGAAAGCAGACATGCTCACAGTGCATATGAATCCTGCATGATGCAGTTTGGCAAAGATTTAAGCTGGAGAGATCTAAGTACTAAACAGCTCAGTATCTCAATCCATCCAGGCTGCCAGAACCAATCAATGTGTTTCACTAATCACAGCAGACTCCAGCCAGTGTGTGTGCATGTAGGCCAGATTCTGCCAGATGATACTGTATATTTAGCATTGGCTGAGGGTGAGCAGTTAAACATTCACAGCATTGGGGTTATGATCATTTGGCAAGGTGGTATACTGAGATCCAGAGACAGATAATTGTCATACTCTCCAGGTCCAGAATGGTCTGGCTGGTGTGCAGTCTAACTGCCCGTTGCTGCTCCACCTGGTCCTCCAACTCAAAGATGGTCTCTTTTAGGTCCTTGATCTGGTTCTCAGCATCTCTGTTCTTCTCCTCTAAAGCAAGCATGTTGGCTTTATGATCTTGTTCCTGTTTCTCCACCCTCTCCAGCAGCTGCAGCCTGTCTGCCTCCACCTGTACATACAGACACATACATGCCTCAAAAACACTGTTACTATTTTTAAAACACGGTAGTGCAGCTATTCAGGAAGCATATCTCTTATTTAATAAGGCCCTTCTATTGCAGCTCTAACTGGCCAGTACTGCACACTGACTGCAATCCACAGCCTTTGACTAACACAAACAGAGGTTACTGGCAAAACCTAATAACAAACCAAATTATATTTTAAACACTTGATACTGATTTGAGGGGGGAAAAAAAAGATTGCCAGAGCCAAGGATTCAGATAATTCCCGCCCATCCCAGGCCAACACAATTCACATTTCCTATCGTTTTTGACCAAATACCCCTTGATTTGTAGGCATTTTCATGTAATTGTAAGATACATAAAACAGATAAATAAAACAAAAAGTGAGAATGATGGGTTAGATTAGATTTTTTTAAATAAATTAATACTTTTATTTGGTTAAATTGGTCAAAAGCAGCAATAAAGATATATCAAATTTTAAATAAATGCTATTATTTTAAACTTCATATTTATCAAAGAATCCTGTAAAAATGTACGATGGTTTCTATGCCATATTAACCAGCACAACTGTTCAAAATAATAAGAAATGTTTCTTGAGCAGCAAATCAACATATTAGAATGATTTCTGAAGGATAATGTGACAATGCAACATTTTAATTCACAATGTCAATTGTATTTGTAATAAAAAATGCAGGCTTAGTTTTCTTTCAAAAACCTGGTAGTGTATTTAGCTGTAGTATTTAGGATAATGTGTTAATGTTGAGACTAAGGTTTTAATTAATCATACTTTAATAACTTCTTATTTTAATAAGGTTTACAGGGTTAATATGCTCTAAAAGCACCAAGCCCAGATCTATGCTGACCGTCAGTGTGCAAAAAAAACTCTCTAAAAATGTTACAAAAAGAGGTCTTGTACAATTCAACATTCATTAGAATCATCAATTATTATCCACCCCTGCAATAAACAAAATGTCTCTAGGTTACGTATGTAACCATGGTTCCCAGAGGGAACAAGACGCTGCATCGAGATCACTTTGGGAACGCCCCTGTGTGACCGCGTTCTGAAGCACGTGTGAAATCAATCCAATGGAGCAGCGAGACGTCACGAGCGGGGTGACCTCATCAAACACAGCCAGGCGAGAGCGGAGCATACGCAGCAAGAGTAATTCGCAGTGATGTCAATCAGCTCCTCGAAAGCACAACTCCGCTCCCAAACAAACAACACACAGATCATGTGTATCCCCCGCTGCCAGATAGTGTGGGCAGGGAGGCACACAACGTCTGTAATGCCGTTTGCTCGCCATAGATATTAGTTTAGACTTAAGCGATCTCGACGCAGCTCGAGTTCCTGAAGGGGAACATTGCTTTTTTAAAGAAATTCATCACCATAGAGATCCTTTAAGAATGAATAGTCTGACTTTTTAAAAATTCAGTTTTGCACATCTCTACTGATGTTGAAGTACTAAACTTAACTTAACATCTGAATTATATAAAAAGAGTATTAAGTCAGACAACAGGAAACAGTATTGCTCCAGTGTTGCATACTAATTAATTGAGAATTAGATCATTCTTGTTGTGGTATAGGCCAGGTCATAATTCACTTGACAGTTGGATCAGCCTATACAGAACAGAACAGCGTCTGAGTCACACACACCTCTTTCTTCAGAGCCTTGTGAACAGAGACGTGCTCACTGAGTGTGCTCTAAGACGAGTGTGGCATCTTAAAGCTCTGTCCAGTGGCAACTCCCTCAATGACATCTGGACTGAGGGTGTATGCTGAAGCCAAAAGGCTTGGCTCACTCAAAGCGGTGAAGTCAGAGAGAAAATTAAAGTTCATTTTGCGTTTGGAGGTGCACTGGGTTCATGTGACAACCACGAAGTGCCAGTGATGTTCATGTTCTTGTGGGTTTATAACGGTCCTTTCTGTGTATAATTGTATTTTAAAGGATGAGGTATGCCTCTAAACACATCACTACAACATTTACAAGTGCAAACTAGGCAGCTACAAAAGTTCGCCTTTCAATATTTATGTAGGTTCCTCTCTAATTTTTAACAAAAAATATGCTCTGTGGTTGGATGTAATGCAACTGTATATGTGGTGACATTTTAATAGGTTACATGCAGTCCTTTTTTGACATTAAGAGAGAAATAGAGAGCTGACAGAGCTTTGTAGAACTCAGAGAGGGTATTAGGCAACAAAGTTGTTTACCCAAGTTTCCCATTTAAAATTGTACCACATAAATGTTCCTGAAGGACTATTAAAGGGTCATCGGATGCCCATTTTCCACAAGTTGATATGATTCTTTAGGGTCTTAATGAAAAGTCTATAACATACTTTGGTTCAAATTTCTCAATGGTAGTGTAAAACAGCACCCTTTTTACCTTGCCAAAAACAGCTCTGCACACAGCAACCCGTTTTAGAGCATGTTTCTTTAAATGCTAATGAGCTCTGCTCACCCCGCCCCTCTCTTCCGTGGAGTGACGACGAGCCATTCTCATGAGACTGTTTACTTTAGCCGTGGAACTTGCTAACTAGTACGTTATTAGGAAAGGCGATTTGCAAAGATTCATAAGAATCTGACGCCTGTTTCACACAGCAAACGTGAGCTTCGCGGCAGCTTCACGTCAGCGTAACTAAAGCGTCACTGCAGCTGCAGACTCGCTAGAGTATTCACACTGGAAGCGTATGTACAGCGTCACAGCAGCGGCTCCAAAGCGACATATTTCTTTACAAAGACAACTATAAATTTGTTTTTAGAAGTTGGTCAGTTATAAACTTGAAAGTTTTAAAGTCTTGAAAGTTTATTAACATGGGGATTTGCATGTTAACACGCGGATTCATGTGTAAATGGTAAACAACAAAAACAGCTCCTATGTCGTTTCAGTCATACTTAAATATAGAACGTGCTGTTTATACGGGGTTTTTTTTAATAACACACCATACTTTTACCCATAGGCGCCGATCTCTGGGGTGGAAATGGCCAAGCAGCACCCACAGAAAAATACGAGCTATTAATCTGAACCAAGTTATAGCTTAGTGTGTGTCCATAATATTTCTTATAGAAGCTGTCAATATGCTTTATGTTAGGTCTAATTTATTGTGCTTAAGCTCTGTTTTTGTAACTGATCGGGAGAAATGTGAATTACCATATTGACCCGAATATAAGACAATGTTTTTTTCTTGGAAATACATCTGAAAAAACGCGGTCGTCTTATATTCAGGGTCTAGACTTTGACATGTCAATAATACACCCACAACAATAGGTGGCGCCAAATACGCATAAAACGAGTGTGCCGTGAAATACGTAATGTAATGCGTGTTGTAAAGATCGCGAGTAAAAACAAAAGAAAAATTTGGTTTTTAAAAAGCCTTTTTCCAAAAGGTACATCTGGAAAAAGGGGGGTCGTCTTATAATCAGGGTCGTCTTATATTCGGGCCAATACGGTATTCGTTGGATTTTACTAATCGTTAGGCTAAGTAAGAATGTGAAAATTTTTAAGTTATTATGTAGAGCTGAATAAAAAAAGTAGGCTATGCGTTTCTAGCCAATCGTAATTTAAAGCTTAGTATAACTAATAATAAGCTGTCAATATGATTTATACTATTTTTTGTGTCTGTGTCCATCTTGTGTCCTTGTTTGTAATTTGTGTCTTGTGTCTGTTTTTGTAACTGAAGATCTGGAGCAATATAATTATTCATTCTATTTTAGCTAATTGTTAAGTGAGAATATTATGTTTATTAGGTATGACGTGTTAATTCAATTCAAATGTGTTTGTTTAGTGCATTTCACTGTAAATATACTTTTGAACCTAATTATTTATGTAGGCTAGAGATTCATTTAAAAAATGACAAAGGTGTGTTTCTAACCAAACCATATGTGAACAGCGTTCATAATATTTTTATTAGGCCGAATGTTGAAGATGTCATGTGAATTTATTGTGTCTATAGCACCGTTTCTGTAACTGAAGAACTGAAAATAAATAAAAGGTGTACAGTGGGTACGGAAAGTATTCAGACCCCCTTAAATTTTTCACTCTTTGTTATATTGCAGCCATTTGCTAACTACTAAATACTGAGCAAAGGGTCTGAATACTTAGGACCATGTGATATTTCAGTTTTTCTTTTTTAATAAATCTGCAAAAATGTCAACGATTCTGTGTTTTTCTGTCAATATGGGGTGCTGTGTGTACATTAATGAGGAAAAAAAATGTACTTAAATGATTTTAGCAAATGGCTGCAATATAACAAAGAGTGAAAAATTTAAGGGGGTCTGAATACTTTCCGTACCCACTGTAAGTTTGCCATGTCAATCGTAAGTAACACGAGTGCAATACCTACAGAATACAGTATTTACAGAAGCTGTCAATAAGTTTTCTGCGAATTTCTTATGTAGGCCTATATACTCCATTGTAACTTAAGATCCTGAGCAAGATGAATTTTTTGTTGTGAGTTTGATAAAAAGTTTTAAGTTATAATTTGCTTATCTATGTAGACATGTGAGTTTTCGTTGGCGGCGGCGCGATGGGTTTGGGGACCCACCGGCGGAAAAAGAAATCAAACTGAATAATTAAAAACAAGTTTAAATGGGCAAATCTTCTATACATATTTTTGATTCTTCATTTTTTTTCCTGACATACTCCAAGTCGTGTTAAAACACACTAGACATGGTTATTCTGTGCATTTTGAACACTTTTTGTATGAAATTTTATTTATTTTGTCCATCAGAAGTGTGCTTTCACTTTAATTGAGCGTCAGCAGCGCAACAAAAATAGACTCGGTGGCGAAACCCCCGCTTCACTGCTGCTCGCGCGACGCTCCTGCTTGACGCTCGCGCTCTGCTCCTGCTGCTGGTGTGAATGCACTCATTGATTAACATGCACGCCGGAAAAAATATGCGCTGCTCACGCGCCGTTCATGCTTGCAGTGTGAAACCGGCGTTATACTCACTTCTTCTGTAGGTGAAGCTGGATCACAAATGATTCGCACAAACATAAACGCATTTAGGTCGATCGGGGGTGCATTCCCTTCAAAAACAAAAGTAATCCACTTCGTCTTCAGCAGCTCAGATATCGGGAGTAAATGACAACTGCTATGTTCATTATCCACATCAAAAACAAAGCACCTCAATCTCTCAGGAGACATTCTTGTCTACCACTGCTCCAGTGTTGAAACAATGGCGGACTGATGACAGCTCACTCAGGGCTAAGGTAAAATGCCAGTGTCAATCAACAATTGTGGGAGGGGCCTGGGTCTGTGTGACATCACACAGCCAAGAAACCGAGAACGGCTTGATTTGAGAAAGGGGATATTATTTATAGGGATTAAAAAAAAACACTGAGTGGATTTTTATCATTATAGGGTAATTGTGTACAAACACTGTCAACACACATTTATGTTCAAACAACATGTAAAAGTGAATTTTGCATCCGATGACCCCTTTAAGGGCTATAAAGATTTCTGCATATACTAAGACTGACATCCAAAAATCTATCATCACAAGCTCAAGAAGCTAACAAAATAAGTATGTCAAAAATGATTCACGATTGATTTTGCACTAAAAACCTCTGAGGTGATGATGGTCATAACACAAGCCAGAAGGACCAAAGAATTCATCCATGTCTAACAGCAAGACTATTTTCACTACATTATGAACCTAAGGTTAATAAAGTACCTTAAAATGTTCTCAAACAGTTTGAATCTCTAGTTTAAGATAAATTTGTATTTTGTGCATCTTAATTTGCAAACACCCTGTCCCAAATGGCACCCCAAACCCTCACGGTCTTCTTCCAAGCCCACACTTTTGTGACGTAATGCAGCTTTGACTATCAGGTAGTCAAAGTCTGCTGCAGAGCTTGCCTAAAACAAGTTGGACCCAGAAAAACTTACATTGATATAAAACCTACGGTCTTCTTCCAAGCCCACACTTTTGTGACGTAATGCAGTGACTACCTGATAGTCAAAGTCTGCTGCAGAGCTTGCCTAAAACAAGTTGGACCCAGAAAAACTTACATTGATATAAAACCTACTTAGCATTCTTGAAGTTATACTAAAATAATAAGGTGGAACAGGAACTGTTAGTTTGCATATACCAGGGGTCTCCACCTTCCAGCAGAGTTTAGCTCCAGCCCTAATTATACACACCTGAACCATCTAATCAAGGGCTGTGTCTGAAATTTCCCCAATACACCTCAACAGTGCACTGAGGGGAAATCTGGGGGGACAGACATTTGTAGTGGTGTCCAAAACCAAAGTGGACATTTTCGAGAACACTCATTGAATCCCATAATGCGAATTAATAACGAGTTTACAACCAATGTACCCTTAATGTCTAGCCACTAGAGAATACCCATGCACTGTGAGGGTCTTGCCAATTGGCATCCAGATGGCACTTTTGGTTCACTAATTCTCACTGGTGTTTGCTGGCTCGTTTTCATTCACTCATTCAGCAGACTATATTAGTCGAGTAATGTATAGGAATAGTGAATGCAGTTGTTGGGTTGTTTCTGGATAAAGCCAAGGTCTTCAGGATCACTAGAAACTTCCAGGCAGTTGACTTGAAACTAAATTCTGACACTGTGTCCTAACTACACATGACATGAGATAAAAGGTATCTTTTCCATGTTAATCAGAGTTTTAGTCCTAACTAGCTGTGACGGTGACATGCGAAATTTCTATTTTAGAAACGGTTTCTATTTTCATTGCTTGAACAACAACATACAAACTATATGACAGTGAGTACGTTTACATGGACAACAATAATCCGATTTTAACACGATTAAGACGATACTCTGATTAAGAATCTACCATGTAAACAGAGATTTTTAATTACCTTAATTCGGCTAAAGTCATATTCGAAGTAAACAGAAATCGAATTAAGACGTGGAGTATTCTTATTTTGCTTTCAGTAAATTAAAAATTAAACACCCAAAACTGTATATGGTATCATAATGAACACAAACTATATGTTTATAAGTGAAATTCTGGAGGGGACGTCGGATGGTGTCGCTTGTTGACGTAATGACGTGCCATTAATCGATCTATGTACTATAACATGTAAAACGGGAACATGAAAGGAATATTCTAAAAGCAACTCATGTAAACACCTTAATCATAATATTGTCTTATTCAGAATAAGGTAAATAATTAGATTACTGATGTCAATGAAAACATAGTCAGTGATAATCTCAGGTAATGATTATGTGCTTTATTCAAAGTTAAACGTTTCTAATGTGAGTTTGAATATCTTTTTGCATGACCTTATAGCCATACTGAAAGCAACAATAGATAGTTTACCTCGGATATTGAAAATAAAATAAAGCAAATATGTGCGTTAAAACTGTGAACTCGATGCAAACCAACACGCATATTCCATAACAAAAATGGTATCAATCACTCATTATGTACATTTAATAATGTTAAAAAAATGTAATATTTATGAATTAGATTATAAACACATCCATTTCATTGTGAGTGCAGTGCGCTTCCAGAGAGAGCCCGCCCACACAAGCTTTTGATTGGCTGTGATATTTGATTCTATGGTGTCGTGTCATGTCTGGTGTGGACACCTAAATTGCTTGTCACTGGAATCTTGTTGCGTCGCGTGTAGTTAGGACACGGTATAAGGGTGCTCCGATCAGGATTTTTGGAGCCAATCATCGATCGTCAATCACAGGAAGCAGTATCTGCTGATATGATCACAGATACCTATCTTTTTGAAGCTTTCTTTTTAACATGTAGAATTATTTCAGGGTGTCTACAGATATGAACAAGTTAAATTTAAGACCTTTTTAATACCACCTTATGTGAAATTTAAGACCAATTTTGATGCGTGATTATATTTTGTCACTTAAGTTTTAATCAGGCTATTAGTCCTGTCGGGCAAGTACAATTCTCAAGCCATTTTTCAGTAAACTTGCATGAACCCATCTAAAGTAGTTCGGAGGCTGGACAGCGAGCTGGTGTTCGACTGTATTCTGTAACCGCAATTCTCTCTGATGACGCGGTAACTACAGCGGGGAAAAAAGTACTCTTGATGGACACTTTTTGTGGTAATGTGACCAAAAATATTTAAGACCTACTGAATCTGAATTTAAGACATTTTAAGACTTTTTAAGGCCTTATTTTAGGAAAACTCGATTTAAGACATTTTAAGACTTTTTAAGGACCCGTGGCCACCGTTTATTTATAGCGATGCTCCAACTGGGGGGGGGGGTATATTTTTTTAGACATTTTTCAAAAATATATAATTATCTCACCTAAATGTTTGATCATGCAGTGCATTTTTGTTTTTACAATGGGGCAATTGTTGCACAATAGCTTACATACAGCAAAAGCCTGATTTTGTAAGCTGTATGTGAGGTGTTCTGCGACGGTCCGCACACTGTCCTCATGATGCAATTTTTGTCAGAAGTGTCTGCGGAATTCCGTGCACACCGTCCGTGTGCAGCCCAATTTTTGTGACCATGTGGACAGTCCGCCTACAACAGCGCTGGCGAGGTGAATGTTATGTTTGTGTGCTTTGACTGTGCATGACCGTACCGTCTTTAGGAGAGCACACGAGTGCTGAATGGTTAAAACACTGGCAAGACTTCAAAAGAAATCCAAATTATAGTGACGATGCACCACTGCCTCGATTGTTCAAGTGACAATTCCTGTGTCAGCTGTGCAGCATGCAGCTCACTTAGTGCAGACGCAATATGGTGATTTGAAGCCATTTGTGTTTTTTAAAAAGAGAAAGAGAGCACACGGTGATTCACTCACGCTGTTTGTGAAATTACATCTCACAGAAAGTTTTCAAATTACTTTGTAAGTTATTTAATAAAGAAATATGAATTGTACCTAACCTTCAGCATTATAAATATTTTATATTTTATCCAATATTTTATCCATCATGCCAAACCTCTCACAGCAGGCACATCGTCAGCTTGAGATAGGTTTATGAGATTGGCCTTTATAGAGACTGCCGATCAAACTTCCCAAAGTAATTATCAGCTGATAGCTATCAGTAGCCAATCAGTCGGAGCACCCCTACTAAACTCTGCAGGAAGATGGCCCTTCAAGAGCAGGATGGGCATCCCGGGCATCTGTGGACTTATTCTAACAATATTCTAATAGCATTCAAGCACTACCAAATTAAAATCTAGTGATGAACAAATAATTGGCCAGTATTTAGGTCACTTCAATATTATTGGAAGAGGGCGATACCTGCATCTTTATATTATAAACTACCAGTGTGGTTCTACACCTTGTCCAGCGCACCCTGAGCACACTCCGTTTTACTGCGTACCTGCTGTAGCTCTTGTCGTAGCTCCATGCAACTCAGCTCCAGCTTGTCTCTATCTTCATGCGCCGCTTTAAGCAGACTTTGCAACTCTGTGTTGTCACTGGCGCTCTGCACTGCCTTCAGCTCAGCTATCTTCTGCCGCTCCACCTCCACTTGCGCCTTCAGACTAGCACTCTCCGCTCTCAGAGCCTCCGTGGCTAGCCACTGTTCCTCAGTTTTCCTCACCGCCTCATCTTTAGCAACCTTCTCACTCTCCAGATGTCCCTGAAGAAGCTCTACCTCTTCTTTTAAGCTCTTCACAGCGATTTGTGCCTCCTGATTCTCCATTTCCAAAGCTCTAAGACTGCCTGTCAGCTGCTGCTGGATGTCTACCAGCTTCTCTCTTTCAAAGCGGGAGCTCTCCACTTGCTCAGCCAAACGCTGTCCAAGCTCTGCAACCCGAGAGGCACGTGAAGCCTCTGCTTCATTACACTGAGCTTGTTCTCTGAGCCTCTGGAGAAGGGACTCATTCTGTTGCGCCAAAAGTTCTACACGCTCCCTTTGCTGCTGTAGGGAAGTTTGTAGTAGGCCCTTCTCCTCCACCAGACGCTCATTCTCAGCTGTTAGCTCCTGGACAACCTGTTGCTGGTCAGCCAGCTCCTGTAGAGTGGCCTGAAGTTCTTCGGCTGTACTGTGGTGACTCTCTTCCATCTTCTGGATGCGGTCTGTCAGGGACTCCACTGAGAGCTCTTTCACCGCACCACTGGGCACAACACTCTTAATGCTGCTACTGACTGAGTCGGAGCGTGAGGGAATCTTCTCAAACTCTGAGGATTCTGAGGAGGGTAAAGGAGAGCCTTTGGTTTCACTACCAGATGACGCAGAAGTTTTAAGGTGGCTTCCATTGACTGCACTGACGGCATCAGAAGTGGTGTTTTCTGGAAAAACCCCATTAACTGAATGCTTACTAGAGCTGGTAAGCAGTGTTGTGGTGCTCTCCAATGTAATAAGCTTCTGCTTCAAAGCCTGATTCTCTTCCCGCAAGGTGGCCAACTCACGCTGGAAACGTCCGTTCTTCTCCTTCAGTTCCCCTACAAGCACCAGGATGTCTCCAGACTGTGCTGGAGTCCTTTCTATCTCTGAATTCCCCTCTGGTGTCCCAGCCTCTGATGATGAATCCTTCCCTTTATGCCGCTGGAGCTCCATCCGTAACTTACTGATCTCAAACTCTTTGGTTTTGGCCTCAGCCAGAAGCTCCTTCACCTGACTCTCCAGCAGGTTCTTGTCGAAAACAACAGACTCTGCTTTGGTCTTGACAGAGCCACGTGAATGCTTGGACAGCGTGGACAGACTAGAGGTGCTGGCACTGGTGACCATCTTTTTGGCTGTAGAGCTTTTCAGTTGGTCACGCAATGAGACACGTTCTCTGGAGATGCTTTGTGTGATCTCACGAGGAGCTGGGATCCCTGACTTTTTGGTTGATTGGACACCTGTGTAGAGAGGAAATAATGATATTCTGTTAGTGTTGGAAGTCTTTGTCTCAGTATATGCTGTACAAAATTGTTTGCTTGAGAAATACGACCAACCAAAACCATTCCTCTAGGCAGCTATATCTCTTTTTTTTTTAAACCCAATAAATGATGTGATAAAAATTAATGATGTTTACATATGACTAAGGCCATGAGAATTAAATGGCAATATGCTGAAACCAACTCCTGCCAATTCAGTTAGCCAACTCCTGTCCACCAGACCAGAGATATGTGACAATGCCACCATTTTTCTCATTCCATTGTACAAGGCCTGGTGTATCTGTGTGAGAGGTCATTCATTTAGAGTGATGACAGGACAAAATGTGTTTTGTCTTGTCACATTCAAATGGCCACCAGGCACTGCCTCACTACACTGTAGCCATAGCGGCACAGCAGAAACAAGAACACTGGCATCTGACTGGCATTAGAATGGGTGTGGGTGATGTATATCGTCTCTTTATGCTGTTTGCAAAATGGAGGTTAATTATTCTTTAGGAGGGGAGGCTGGTGAAAGGATTTTGTGGGTTTTGGAATAATCAGCAAATACCAACACACAAATATGCTGGACTGGGGCTTGTTAAAGCTGATGCCTTAACCTAATACAAAGATTATTTCAAAGTGAGTTTTCAAAGAGATCACTGTTCCTCAGGCCAAAACAAAGTCAACCCAGGGGGCGTTGAGATGGTAGAGAGAGATAAAACTACAAATATAAATGGCATATAAAACTACAAATACAGAGGAACACACAACGTCTTCAATGAACAAGAGAGACATATAGAACGCAAATGCACAAATGCAAACACTTTACTTAATACAGGGTTCTTACACCTTTTCCAAAGTAAAATTTAAGTACTTTTCAATCACTTTCAAGGTGCATTTTCAAGATTTTCCAGCATTTTAAACTGTGGTAAATTACATGTTCACATACATACTTGAGTTCTCCACTTTAAATCAGATGTTATTGTTCTATTAAAAACCACCTGTCTGGATTGTATATAACATTGCCTAATATAAATAGCCAACATACAGTATATCAATTATGAAATGTAAATTATATGAATTTACAGGGTATCTGCAGTAGGGCTGCAACAACTAATTGATAAAATCGATTATTATCAATAATGGAAATAATCGACAACGATTCTCATTATCGATTAGTCGGGTCTGCCCACAGTGCACGTCCAACTTCAGCTGGTCGTGTCAAATGACAGCACTGAATTACAAAATGCATCTAAAAATAGTGGAGGAAACAGAATGAGATGCTGCGGGAGAAGTACGTGAACCAAGCTGCCCAAAACATAAATTCTTTATTTTAAGCTTTAAACTAACTTAATGCATTGGCGTAGGCTAATGGCTTGCCCTGTCAGGCAGTTTGACAGATGCGTATGCGTCCTCAGCGCAAAAACTTTCAGTTTAAGGTCATATGCTTAACTGTAAATGTCACAAATTCACGCAAGCATTTCCATTTTTGCATAAAGGCCCGCCCTGACAATCTGCATTAAGTTTAAATCTGAATAAGCGGCAGGCGCGCGCACACAGACAGAGGGAGACAATTAATATTCAGCGCAAAACATTCACTGTGCTAAAATATCTGTTGTTGAGCGTTAAATTTAGGTTTAAAAGTCAACATGTAGTGCACACATTTTATGAGAGTAGGAACTGATAACAGCATGTAATTGTCTGCTGAATATAAATATTAGACGCTTCATAACCGTCTTTTATAGGATAAAGAAATGACAGTAAGACGTGACTGTGATCAAAGTGAACGTGTATTCCTGCAGAATATTATTACTCTCACCTGTTGGTCAACACTGAGTTTGTGATTTTATTCGTCTTTATTATCTTTATTATTATTTTAATTTTTAATGTAGAGATTTCAACTATATTCACTATACAGTGCTTAACAAATGTATTAAAACAAAATTTATGTAAGGTTTTTAACAAATTAGGTAAGGTTTGTGCCACTGCTACTCTAAACTAACAGTATTGGTGATTACCAAAATCATTTTTTAGCTTTCTGTATAGGTTAGTCCTCCAATTTGTGTAAGCTATTTAGTAACAGTAGGCTTTTTTTTTATTATTGCTGTTGTCTATGAAAGAAAGGCAGAAAAAAGTAGTCAAGCACTTTATGCCCAATTAGTCAAAAAGTGCATAAACAATGGCAGCAAGAATGCAAGATGTTATGAAAGGCATAGGAGGCAATTTTTGTTATTATGTAAATAAATGCTATTTATTTGTTTCAGTTTGATATTTGCCCAATAAAAGACATGAACATTTTTAGATTTAAACAATTTTTTGACAGATTCCTAAAATATTTGTGTTTTCTCTTTATTATGACAGGTGGTCTAATAAATTAAGCACTGTATGTTTTCATAGCATTTACTTGGCACGTTTGTTTGAAGGACATTGGGCAGAATGTGGAATAGTGTTTTTTTGTCAATAAAACAAAAAAAAAAAGGAAATTTGGCTTTTTTATTATTTTTTTTTGGGCTCATTTCAGGCTTTAAACTATTTTTAAGAAAAGGGATTAGTCAAAGGTAGCTATAAGTTATTACCTTAATTTAAAACACCCACACACAAAAGTATAAATTATTATCTTAATTTAAAACACACACACATCTTTGTTAATCGTTTGGATTTTTGAAGGCACATTAGCACATTAGAACAGCAAATTGCCAGCAGGCGCATTTGGAACAGCACAACGACTGTTTCCCCGGTAACGACTGTTCATAAAGCATCACTGCGCTCATTAACATTAAATTTCCTTCAGAGATATTTTCATATCAAAACACCCGCTCTGCCTTTTGACATTGTTTTGTTTGTTTATTCAATGAAATCATACCCTTATGAAGTTATTAATCATCACAAAAAGCCATATCATGATTCTTGTCTTTCCATTCTCAAATTTTAAGACATCTTGAAATTATAAAAGTCTTTTCTTGTACCTTTTAACTTAAAAGGTACAAGAAAATAAGTTTTAAGGCATTTAAGTCTTTTTATGTCCTTAAATTTGAAGTGACAAACAGGTTTCCATCCAAGGATTTTTTGTGGAAAAATATTTAGCGCTTCAAAATGTTACCGATATAGCTGATGGAAATGCCATTTATCGATCAAATTTCTCATGTGTCGACATGATCTTTTTTCCATTTAACTTTAGCATATAAATTCTATATTGATACTTCAAATGTCGCAAAAAATTGTTTGGAAACACTTTTTGTCGAAAAAAGGGGCTTTAACGCAAATAAATGTGTTGTCACATGGCAGAATTAGCCTATAGGCAGCGTCCGTGTTCATGGTGTTGCTCACGTTAAAGCACCGTTTCCCTGTAGTTCAAAAGCGCATTAAATCATATTCATATTATTAAACTGCATCTAAAATTATTTTATATTTGGTAAGAAAACTGTAATTATTTAATTTACTTGTAATCCTTAATTACTTGTAATTACTGTAATTACTTACCTGAACAGTAATGTTAGTAGACCTTCATGGAAAAATGAAAGTACTGTTTATTTCATTTCACTTCATTTGTATATTTGTTTTATTGTATTTGTCAGTTTGTTTTACTTTGTTCATGTTCTTACTGTATCTTATCTTATGTACAGTATAAAACACTAAAAATGCCTGCACACTGGTGCATTTACAAATTGATGTTTTATATTAATTTCATTAAATATTTATCTTACATTTCAGAATATAAAGCAATGTTAATTCAGCTCTTAATTTGTCATATATATATATATATCTATATATATATAACAAAAAGTACCGATAAGAATACCGTTAAAGTACCGAATCGATAAGCAGTATCGGTAAGAGTAGTAATACCGTTAAAACCTTAACGATACCGATCTCTAGTCATCATTTATGTGGTTTGGAATGGAGTGGCCTTATATATTTAAAATATGAACCTCACTAACAGAAGGCTGCTTTCAATTTCAAATGCTGACGCACGTTTTGTTTGTGAAGACTGCTCGCGCATACGGCTGTGCGCGACTCCGTGTAAGTGGTTTAATGCACTTGCATCTCAAAATGGTTTTATGATGCAAAATTAATGTAAACACAGACAGTTATGTCTTAAGGGATTAAACGGACAGGACAAACCACATTACTTCTTATATTTCAAAAGAGATCCGTGCGTGAATGCAGCTTAATAGATCTCCCACTGTCTATGATGTTATAGTAAAAAACAACAGTAAAGATGAAGAAAAATCACTCACAGTTCTTGAATTGAAAACGTTCAGATAATCTTAAATACTGAAAGCACTCTTTGTTTGTAATATGGTTCTATGCTCCTCTTTATTATTTGCTACTTGCTTGTATGTTTTGAAGTTATATTAGTTTAAAATTCTTAACATACAATTAATTAGTTTTAATCATTTTTTTCAATTTGTAATTATTTAAAAAAGTACTTAATTACTTATGTAAGGGTATGTAAATGTAAGAATTTTAAGATTCTCAAGTCGGTAAACTAATTAAAGGGGTCATATGATGCGATTTCAAGTTTTCCCTTCGGAGTGTTACAAGCTGATTGTGCATAGATAAGATCCCTGAAGTTGCAAAGACTAAAGTCTCAAAACCAAAGAGATACACTTTATCAAAGTTAAGACGCGAGAGAGAGCGAGAGAGAAAGAGAGCGAGAGAGAGCGCGAGAGAGAGAGAGAGAGAGAGAGAGAGAGAGAGTGCGAGAGAGAAAGAGAAAGAGAGAAAGAGAGAGAGAGAGAGCGAGAAAGAGAGAGCGCGAGAGAGAGCGCGAGAGAGAGAAAGAGAGAGAGCGTGAGAGAGAGAGAGAGAGAGAGAGCGAGAGAGAGAGAGAGAGAGCGAGAGAGAGAGAGA
>NW_015552570.1:371883-383209 GCF_001515605.1 Sinocyclocheilus anshuiensis
AGAGAGAGAGAGAGAGAGAAAGAGAGAGAGAGCGCGAGAGAGAGCACGAGAGAGAGAGCGCGAGAGAGAGAGAGCGAGAGAGATCAAGAATCGTTCTAGAATCAGATCATGACCCCCAGAATCGGAATCGGAATCGGATCAGATCGTGAGGTGACTAAAGATTCCCACCCCTTCTATTCTTTTATATATAGCTTTATTGTTTTTCTCCATTCGCAGAAGCGCTGTAGGTGCGTGACGTGACCATGTGAATCCTAACGTTCTGTTGTTTATGCTGCTTTTTGCGTGTATAAAATTAATCCCAGCCCCAGGAAAAAAAATTTGGTATTTTTATTGGGTCATAGCCACGTATAAATTAAAATTTAATTTAATTGTAATTTATCATAATCTTGTTGGTTAATGGCTTAACGACCGTCGGTTGTTGGTTAGGAGAAATAAAATAACCGAAATGAACATTTCCTCTAAAAGTTAATCAGAAAAATAATGATAGGCTAATACAACTGCACCTATTTATGAATAATGCTTGATGATCAAGTATCTAAATAGTCTATAACAAAGTACAAAAAAAAACAATGCGTGTATAAAATTAATCCCAGCCCCAGGAAAAAAATTTTGGTATTTTTATTGGGTCATAGCCACGTATAAATTAAAATTTAATTTAATTGTAATTTATCATAATCTTGTTGGTTAATGGCTTAACGACCGTCGGTTGTTGGTTAGGAGAAATAAAATAACCGAAATGAACATTTCCTCTAAAAGTTAATCAGAAAAATAATGATAGGCTAATACAACTGCACCTATTTATGAATATAAATAGATTATGAAGTATCTAAATAGACTATAACAAAGTACAAAAAAAACTCTTGTTAAAAATAATTTTATGCAGGCCTATACAATTTAATAATAGGCTATATAATAAAGTTTTGTTTCAAATGGATGAAAAACAGGCTACTAGCCTATATAATTTACGCAATAGTTTTTTTTTTTTGTACAAAATTATGTATGGAAACAGATCAAAGGCAATTTGTTTTGTGATACACCAAAACTTATGCGACAATTCGTTCTTTTAGGGATGACGTCATCACGCACACCATTTTATCGGTAAAAGGCCAGTTGGATGTTTTTTTTAAACGCATATTCTCTTTGTCGATAACAAAACAGCGCAAAAACTGGATGGAAACTTGGCTATTGACGATTAATATGTTGATTACGTTTTTTGTGTGTGTGGGTGTGGGGGGGGGACACAACACATTCTTTACATTAGTTATTTTAGTAGCATGAAAAACAAAATGGTTATTCAATTTGGGATTAAAACATACAAAAATCGAGCAACAAACGTTCGGACCCATCACTGAAACGTATGATTTCAGTCTAGCACAAGCTCCCTGAATCTTGCTGTCTAAACCGCGAAATGAATTTCTTGTTTACATCGTTTCTGCACTGTTGTTTATGATGACAGTATTCGAGAGAGTGCAGAAGGCATTCAGTGAGCGCATGAACTCAACACAACTGTAGCGTTTTGCGGATTTTTCCTCACTGGTGACTATGCGCTCGACACCGTGTGTGATATATAATGCTCAACGCTGGGGGGAAAATGCGCATAAAGAAATTTTATGCATTGTGAGCAGATCTAAACGTATGCCGCAATAAACAGTTTTCATTCATTTTCACATTTCACTTTATCGCGACAGTCTTAAAGGGTCATATGATGCGATTTAAATTTTTCCTTTCTCTTTGGAGTGTTACAAGCTCTTGGTGCATAAAGAAGATCTTAGTTTAACTGAGCAGGGGCATTTTTGTTTACCTTTTATATGGCTCGAAAGCGCAGACTCTTCCATGAAAAAAAACAGACTTAAGGGGAGGCTAATCAAGTATTTAGTTCTCGTTTTAAGCACAATTTGTATTTGTCGTTTTCAAGCAATTGCTGACTGAAGCGGCAACCTCCCGGCATGTTTTCATCTCCCGATCTGGGGTGCGTTTCCCAAAAGCATTGTTAGCCAGCTATGGTCGCAAGTTCCATCGTTACCAACATAGTTCAACGATTCGGTGTTTCCTGAAACCACAGTTCAAACGAACATTTGCAAAGTCGCAAACTTACGTGGTAGGAACTACAGCTCTCGACCTGTGGTTAGAAGCGTAGTTTCTTGTTAGTAAAACATATGGACTTAAATAAATTATGCTTTTGGGCACAATAAGCAAGCTAACATGCAGTACAATCTATATCTTTAATTCAATTTAAATATATATACATTTTAATCGATAAATTTTAGCTCGTCCTCAATAAGCGCCGTTTTTGAAGGGAACCCCGGAGTAACCTATGACGTAAGAGGAAACCTGCGATGAATCAAACATCAAATAAAGCAAAATGACAGAGAACAAAACATAGTCATCAGGTGCCATGTTCAATACAGCAGCATCTCAGAAATCTCGAATCAATTAATTAGCAGAAATTATTACTCCACCACATGCGTGTGACGTCATTAAAAACGGCCCTAAATTGTTGAACACATGTGGTTCAAACGACGGATATGCGACCGTGTTCAGGAAACAGTCATGACTGGCTAGTTAGTTTCCACAACAATGCATCATACTATGGTGGTTAATCAGTGAGTTACGTCGTACGGGAAACGCACCCCTGTTCCGAGGCGTGCGTCAATAAAGACACCTGCAGATCACACTACAGTCACATGCGCAGAGTCGAGCGGAGCTGTTAGGCTTATTTTACATTAAAAAAAATTATGAACTATTCAGTAAGAAAGTGAATTATGAAACCAATGCAACTGCATTTTCAAGCACTTTATCCAAAATCCAAGCATTTTTCAAACCTTGAAAACACTACATTAAAATTCAAGCATTTTCAAGGAATTCAAGCACCCGTATGAACCCTGTTAATACAACATAACATACAAGTGTTTGTGCATTAATATCCCCAGCATTGTTCATGCTACCCCAGCAAGGTGGTGCCAAGTTCTGCATGTGCAAGCAACATTCACTTTTTCTAAAGAAAATGTAATAATCTAGTTTGCGAAGCCATGACTTCATCTCCACTTAGCCACACTGGTTGTTTAGCAGCAGTCTTGTGTTTTCTGAAAACAAATATAGCAAATTATAATACAATAACCTGATCTATGAAAATGTTTAGTGCTGCGGTAAAGTGAAACATAGCATGAGGAATGGTAGTTTAGGGTGGCTTTAAGCAAAACTGATTTTAAATAACTCATGAATAATTTGATTTAGTTCTCTCTCTGATATAACTCTGAGAGGAGTGTTCTGAGTGACGGGACAGAGGTATTCAAATTAATATATTTGAGTTTTCCTTCTTTATCTGAGAGCTGAAACTAAATGAAACACTCCACTTGTTAAGGCTGTGCTAGGACCAGAGATGCTATAAATCTGTAATCTACCACTCTCTCACACACACATCCATCAAATACAAAACCAGGACACTCACTCCTGCATTATACATTACCATTTTCATCTGCAGCAACTTTATAACTACTCAGAATTGCTTCTTATAAATTCATAATGCTTAAGAATTGTTTTTTATTTCCTAATACTAAATAGTTGGTTTTAGCAGCACAGGGTCATCATGCCACCACTCACCAGAATTGCTTCTTATAAACTTATTACATTTCAGATGTATAATTCAAACACATACATATTAGACATGTGCCGGTATTAGGGTTGGGCCGATAGACGATGTCATCGTCCATCGCCGATGGCTGACAGACATCACGATGTTGAGCCGGCATTGTGATCCCCCCCCCCATACCCCCCAACCCCCCACAATCAGCCGCATCCCAACTCCGTGTTCGGAAAGGAAATTAAGTGTACTACGGAACCCCAAAAGGGAATAAATAGCCTACGAGATGGGAGGATAAAAAAAAATATTTCAAAACTTTCTCTCGCAATTATATCGTTGGGTAATTATACTGTATATACATTGCAGCCATCAGGGAGCCGCTACTAATATGCAGGACATTGAAACCGCTTTCGAATGCGCGCTCTCATTTTACGTTCACTTTCACTTTCGAGATTCGCGATCACACTGACTCTATACTATGGAGCGGCAGTACCTACCACACATTTTACAAGATTAGATATTTGTCAGTGGTGCTCAGTATCTGCAAATCATTCGCCATTGTCCTATCAGTCATCTCTCCTTACTCTGTGTATGTGGTAAGTGAACTTTCATGTACTGTTTTCCATGCATTTCTGCATACGGATTCACGCTTCGGGCACACCCCTTATCGCACACATCGCCCAACCCTAGCCAATATTCGGTAATGCGATATATCCGGTAATGAATATGCACAATATTGTTATCGTGGGCACTTCAAAATACTGAGAATAATTATTTATAACAAATTATTCAGATTTTTTGAATGCATTTTAAGAATATTTTCCCCATCAACTGGTCACAATGCACAACACCGCTGTATACTGTGTCAAAGACGTAACAAGCACGGATGTGCACTCTGATGTAAACAAGCACAGATGAGAAGCGCATGGCGGAGCACTTGAGAGATGCTCTGGATGAAAGCACTTTCACTCTCTGACAGCAGATGGCGCTAAACTGCAGAAATGCAGCCGTTACCCCGGAAACCCAGTAAACAAAGCATCTGCATTACTTTCTAAAAACGTATTTAAATGATTTAAACAGCCATTCAGAGTTGTGTATTCGCAGTGGTGTTCATAACAGCACCAAATACTTAAATATTTAGTCTTAATAGGCTATTTATTTTCAAACTTTTTTTACATTTTAATCTGGATTACTACATGCCCTAGATATTGTTTGAAAATGTTTTGATTCTTTATTGTTTGGTCACACTTTAGGCTACAGTAAGGCTCTATTAATTAACATTAATTAATTAATTAGTTAAAGGGGTCATATGATGTTGCTAAAAAGAACATTATTTTGTGTATTTGGTGTAATGAAATGTGTTTATGCGGTTTAAGGTTCAAAAAACACATTATTTTCCACATACTGTACATTATTGTTTCTTCTGTGTCCCAGCCGGTGCGACGAGACAAAAACATTAAAACCCATTATAAACAAGGCATTTGTTGCATCCAGTGGGGACATAATTACGGATTATAATGACTTATACTGTCAGGTTAACTAATGAGATCATATTGTAAAGTGTTACTTATTGGTTTTTATAATTCTTTTGCACTTTAATTTGTGTGAAATTTTTTACTTTATACAGTTTTTGTGTATTACTTTATTTTATGTAAATGTTCAGTTCTTTTTGTTATAAGAAAAAAGTTATTAAACCTGTTATAGCTTATGGCAACACTTTTTTTGCAACTAAATTTCAATACCGTATACCGTGATAAAAGCATTAGCAATTAATCGCAACATGAAAGTTTCATACCGTCATATGCCTAATACATATGAACAAATTCAAAGTCGTTTATTGGCATTCACTGGGCAATGATATATGTTTGCTGCATAACAAGTTAAGAATGGGATTAAAGATCTTCTTTTCCATTAGTGTGACTAATGCCTGGGCAGTGCATTTCTCCACAATCTCATCTTAATACACTGCATGAATCACCCTTTACTGAATTCAACTATTCCGTCACTGCTGACCTCCCCCCATGCTGGGAACATGCAGAGAATCACACAAGCATGCACACAATAGACATGTTTCAGTTAAGAATGGATAGTACGAGATGGTCTGTTTGACATCTGAGGTTGTTGCTCATTAGTGAAATTGTTCAGATTTGTTAAAAACTACAAAGAGACAAGAAAATTAATCTGGCATGTTGACTAGTTATTGTGTCCTTGTCCAGTATACATGCATATATGCAACTTGAGAACTAAATGCAACTTCATGAGATCTGAATAAATTGCCTGATGGTGTTGGGTGACCCAAAGTGTAAATTTACGATTCTTCCTAGTTTGCAAAGAGGTTGCAAATCTGCTGCTGGTTCATTCAAGCAGGTAAAGGGAACAAAAAAAGCAGGATTATGCCAGCAATTGATTAATGACCACACAAAATAACCTTAATTCTTGTGCAAGACAAGCTCTTCCTGACTCCAAATGTATCTGTGCTTGGCTGCCCTCATGCTTGAATGACTATGAAAACTTCCTATTTTTAGCCTTTGGAAGGGGAAGGAAAAGAAGAAAAACAAAGAAAGACAGAGAAAGCAAGAAAGATGTGGTGTGGGACTGAGAAGGTAAACATCAAGCTAATTATGCATTTGCAAAAGCAGGTTAATTGCTCAAGGAAAGAGGCAACAATAAAGGCTTGAGAAAAAACGGGATCCAGGGTCCTTGTTGAAAAGCAGTGCTTCAGCTTTGTGTAGGAGATCAGACTATGGGAGATATACAGGTCTGAGTCATCTGTCCATCCTTAATCTTGAAAACCAAAAGACAATGCCTATATTGTCCTACTGCCACTAAGCAGAGGCTCATATTGGTACATGGAGTAAATAAAATGGGAAATTTTATTCAGAGACAAATATATTCAACATTACAATGAATGGGGTTTTGGTTTCTATAGTGCCAGTAATGAATTCACTCTAATGTGAGCTGATTTTGTGCACAAACATCACTCAAATAAAGAGCTCACTGTTGGCTGAGCTGCAATGTGAGGGAAGCTAATATGACAGCATGGGGTGAGTTCAAAAACAGAAGCCACTAAAAGCCAAAACCAACAATTCAGACTGCAATAATGTTGCCATTAACAGCATCTGTGTTTCCTCTTAGCATAAAGCAGCATTACCATTTAAAAAAATATTTTACTTGAAAAACAATTTCAGAACCTCTGAATTATTTTTATTAACCTGGTCTATTGAAAAACACAGCTTCTTCATTCAGAGATGTCCTGCACTGCTGATTATTTAACACTAAAATAATACCACTGCATGTTTCACTGCATTAAGTGGACAACACATTCAATCATCTGTTTGTAATTGTGGATCAAGTTTTGAATTACAGAAGTAATCAAAGACTGAACAGCTTCCGGTGTGACCTGCCAAGAAATGATGGCGTGTAGTGCATCATGAAATGAACCTGGTGTAATTAACTGCAAAAAGTTTACAGATAAGCAAAAGCAGGCAAAGTACAGTCAGTCATTGCATTAGCTATTAGCAGTGACATGACTAAGTCACAGCAATCAGAGATACATTTGTAAAGTAAAGATCTTCAGATTTGGAAACTCATTTTAAATGGCTAATATAAAAGCTTCAGCCTCCTCTGGAATTTCAGGGATACCAGGGATTCCCAAACTTTTTTGTCAGCCAAACTTCTTTGACCCAAAATATTTACTTGAAGTATCCCATGAGAAGTCAATGTTTCCATAATCTAATCTAAAACAACTTCAAACTTTTCAACTTTTTCATCATCTTCCACCGCCCTCTTTAAGAGACCTTACCCCTCCACCCATATGAGAGGAAGTTCCAATAGGCCAGACTAATGTTTTCCAGTCAAGAGTACTGTATGTAAGAGCAACAGCTTAAACAGAATTTCTGGTTCTCTGCCACATTTTCCTGTTGTCCAGCTAATGAATGACATGGGCACATCGTAGCTGGCTGTAAACATGTAAATGTAGCCAGACAGCCCTGCTGACATTCCACTCCACATCCTGCATGCGAGGGAAAACGGAATCAATGACTTTCCATGTGCGTCAGACCGGTGACAAACTTTGCCCATCCTGAATGGTGAGAATGACCAATGGTAAGGGAAGCTTTTATGATCCTGCTATCACTATGCCAGTCCGAGTGATACAAAAGTTAAAGTTGTCTGAGAAAGTGTACAAAGGACTGTAAAATCATAGCAACCACTTGAAAGTATGGCTATAAAGAATTGCATGATAAATAGAAAGATAAATTTGAATATTTCAAGATCTCAAACAATTTGTTGAAGGGGTAGTGTCATGTTTTGTGCCACAGACTATAAAAATACCCTTGCCTTGTCAAAGCAGGAATTTACATCATGTGGATGTGTTTTCAATATTACATCGTTAGGCCTAGAGCCACAGTATGTACAGTAAGTGGATCTGGTCCTTTTCCATGTGTGAAATGTCACACTGTAAAGCCTGACATATAAGTTACAGTCAGAAAAATCCATTCTATTTTTCAAATGGCTTTTATAGCTCATATAGTATGATATAGGAGAATATGGAATTCATACAAACTTCTGTTTTATTCAGAGGACCAAACTGAGCAAAATTTGCAATTTTGTGCAGTTGCTCATATTCAAGTGGCCAAAAGGTTAGATTAAATTCTGAAAAGCTTGTAATTAGGGCTGTGCGATTAATCGAAATCGAATCGAAATCGCGATTTGAGACGTTGCGATTTCCTAAAGAAATACAGTTCTTTATTTATAAAAAATAAACAAATACTTTCTGTGAAATTCAGTAATTAAGTTAATTCTGTAAAAGTAGTTATACCATTATAATCTTGCCTGCTGAAGAAAAAAACAATAGAACCCCTCCCAAAACACAATAACAAATGTAATGGATTTCAGGGTTATAATGGGAATTTGTTTGGTTTTAATGTAAACTATAATGGTGTCTATTTGATGGATTCTATTGGTGGGATGTAATCTGGCAGATGGCAACCAATAGAACAACAGTAATTTCTATTGGAATAATGCCCAAAACAAAAAGGAATTTTGTAATGGTTTAATGGAAACTATAAGAATTTCTGTGATGGTTTCTATTGTTTTTTTCAGCAGGGTAATGATACCCATACTTGTGCTGCACATTATTGACAATATTGAGCTGAAGCTTGACTTTAAATGTAAAATCGCAAATCAAATCGCAATCGCAATATCTGTCAAAAAAAATCGCAATTTGATATTTTCCCCCAAATCGCACAGCCCTACTTGTAATGTAAATCAATTAGATCTTTATAACAGCATAGCAGACTATTTAAATAAAATATAAAATATCAGTTGTCACTCTATATCTCCTAGTAATATAGTAAGATGATATTTACAGTAAATGCTTGGTTTTATGACCAAAGTTCCTTAGTTTTTATTATGGGGGGCAAAACATACAGTATAATGCATTACAACACAATGGTGATTGAGAGATAAATAAACATTCCTCAAAAGCCTGGCATTTTAACATGATTTTTCTAAAAAAAATTATGAATGGATAGTCAAGTAAACCTAAGTTGCTTCAGTCAAGTGTTAATCTTCAAATATTAAGCAAATATAAGAGTTATTCTTACACTTTCTTTTTCAATAAAGATTTCTCATCAAAAAGACACATGTCTACAACCTAAAAGGGGACATTTTTAGAATAATATCAAAAGGCCTTTTACTTGTAAAAAAAAAAAGACTGTGCAATAGAATTTTAAGCAAGGTTTTGATCATATTGATAATTTAGAGGCCTTAGAATGTACAAATCAAATATGATACGGTAAGGTTTACAAAATAAAGTTTGATTGTATCATTTCAGAGTAGGGACTGTAATTTGGCTCTTAGAGAAGCATGAAGTGTATGTATTGTATGCAGAAATGAAGATTGCTGTGGTTGTTTAATATGCATTCATCAACACACTGTGTGGTTTGTGGTTACTTTTCATGATTAAAATGTAATTATGCAAATATTTTAACCACACTGGTTGACCATAACAAAAAACAATTTAGGAAAAGTATTTGAAATCCTCAAAATAGACTTACTATGTACTTGCACCTAATACCCTCCCTACAGCATAGACATAAAGCTCCTCTCTTCTGTCCTTGTTGGGAAAACTTCCTACTTTCTGGTCTGCTATACTGCATACCAATCTTCTGTGCAATCTACTGATGGACTTTTAGTGCTTTCTCATTCATGAACCAATCACATTTCAAGCCGTCAACTCTAATACTGAGTCAGTCGTTTGATTCTGCTTGGATTACTGCCTCAGTCATGTCATTTGACAGTACATTGCCTCTATTTACTGCACTGGATGACCTCCTGCTCTGGCCAGCTTAGCCATATGGTAAAAATTAGCCTAAATTCTTAAAACAGAATCAGATTAAATGGGAAAAGACAAGTGAATCTCAGTTTAGTTGGGCTAAGGAAAGACAGCTAACAGCTAACACCTGATGGGGGGCTGTATTAAATCTGGGCAATTTATAGCTACAGAGAAATGTGGATCATGTAGCTTAGTATGCTACTCATGAGCAGAAGTCCACTACCTACCAAATACACCACTCACTTTTCTTTTTAAGATTTGGAGTGGCATAAAATGATGTATGAACATTGAGCAGAGCTGCTTTGATAAGGGCATTTTAACACTTGGTTCATACATTGTTCTTGGTTCAATCCCAATAACAACTCACCAATTTATTCTGGGAGAGACAAAAACAAGCCAGATATAGCTCTGGAATAAGGTTTCTTCAGTGGCAAATACACCAACTTGTCAGAGAGCATGTACGTTCACTGGATTTTCATTTGTTTCCATTTCTGTTTGCAAATATCTCTGCTATGTGCATCCTCCGAAGAATCTCCAGTTACATTAAAAATGTCCACTTGCACTGGGTATGCAAGAAAACAGAACTTCATGTGCACTGGGACAGATCTGAGCATGAACGTGACCTTTTTGAAGCTTTAACCTAATTTTCTTGCTCATCTTTCAGATGATAGCAAACTGAGGGAAGTCCTTGCAGCCTTGCCCAGAGAATGAGAGGCAAATACCAACTAAGCAGCTTCAATGGGTGCGTCAAGCTGTCCTTTGTCTGTTGACTGCGAAAGCTTTTTAACACCACCACTTTAACGTTTCATGACAGGAGACAAATTATTTCTGTAATGGACAAATAATTGCAAAGGTATGTTTATCTATCTATAGTTCTGCAAGCAAATGATTTTATGATTATTTGCTTATATCATGGTGACCTTATCCTCTTTTGCCAGCATAATAAATTATACTGCATCTCTTTATGATCCAGCAGCATAAATACACATTTACTTGTCTATGTGCTGGGATACAACACCCATAGACTAACAGGATAGAGAAGTAATTCAAACATGACACACCTGAGCTGACAAACATACAGTGTGTATAAGAGAGAATGTTTACTAAAGTGAATAAAACTCCTATCAGCAACAGAAAAAGGAACACTATGAAGAAAAGAGACAGAAACATATTGTCAGGCTTTGTTAAAGTCTCTCAGTGTGTTCATGCTGAACAGGCAGATTTTTTGTCTGTTTGACATTGGTTCAGCTCAGATTGTTTCACAGCTATCAAAATGATGCTGCTCATTTAACATCACTATAACATAAGGGCTGGACGATATGGCCAAAATTGATATCACGATATATTTCTTAATTTCGGTCGATACGATATAATTCCGATATCGATATGAACACTATTTATCTGAAATA
>NW_015552570.1:383362-384486 GCF_001515605.1 Sinocyclocheilus anshuiensis
CGAAATGTGTTTAAAAATCATATCACCGTTATTGAAAAAAATTATATCGCGATACATATTGATATTGAATTATTGACCAGCCCTACTATAACATGTAAGAAACAAGAACAAAACCTTCCTTCAATTGTCCTAAACACTGTTCTCCTTTTGGCATTGAAACCCAGCAGAAAGTGTTTTTGATAAAACATACACACATCTCATAAGGGCAAGTCAGATGCATTCCAGTCTAACCTATTCTAATGAGCTTACTTGCTTACTTAGAGACTGTTCTTGCAACAATTCTTTTGCTGAGGTACTGATGTTCATACTAATCTGGGACCAGCTCAGCCATTACTTCTGTAATGTTATTTGCTCATTATTGATTTTATGTGACTATTAGTAAAAATAAAATAATAAATGCCATTAATTCTGCCCGCTTACCTACCCACCCGTCTTACACTACTGTTCAAAATTTTTCATTTTCAAAAATGCTGTAAAAACAGTAATATTGTGAAATATTAGTAATATTTAAAATAACTGTTCTATTTGAATATGTTGTAAAATGTAATTTATTCTTGTAAAGCCAGGGGCGGCACAGTGGCTGTTTGAGCCCTGGCAAGGACAGGAGGCCTTTCTGTGTGGAGTTTGCATGTTCTCCCTGTGTCTGCGTGGGTTTACGCCGGGTGCACCGGTTTCCTCCCACAGCCCAAAGACATGCAGGTTAGGTTAATTGAACATTCTAAATTGTCCCCGGACGTGTAAAGACAAGACTTGTGTATGGATCGACTTGTGTATGGATTAACTGGTTCTCGCCATGAATATAGCCATAGATGCTGGATTGGCGTTAAGAAAGAAATAAACAAACAAACTTGTAAAGCCAAAGCTGAATTTTCAGCAGCCAGTCTTCAGTGTCGCATTGCATGATCCTTAAGAAATCATTCTAATGTGATGACTTGCTGCTCAAGAAACATTACTTATTTTTATCAATGTTAAATGTTGTATCAAAGTTTTTACTCTCACTTTTACGAAATGCTATGCAACCTTGTTAAACAATATTATAAATTTCTTTCACAAATATGTTACGGACACCAAGCTTTTTAACTGTAAATGATAATATATTCCAATAAATTCCTATATATATATAT
>NW_015552570.1:384728-402436 GCF_001515605.1 Sinocyclocheilus anshuiensis
TATATAATTTTTTCTACCACATGTAAAAGCTTGCAGTACAACTTTCATTGTGCAATGTAAATTAAATGATTTTGTCTGCCACAATAATGTAATATCTTTTATTTTGTCTTTTAATTATCTTTTCTCATCAAACTGATATATGAGCAACATATTGACACATGAAGTTAATTTCAATCATTATTCAGAACACAACTGATTTGATTACAATTTGCACTCGATTGACAGCTCTAGTTTACATCCAGTTGGCTGCAGCAGGGAAGTGCCACTTTTAACCGTGAGAAAGAAAACTTGCTGATGAGAGCGAGGGCAGAGCTGTGCCCTTGAGCACAACAGCAGGTCACCACCCTTTCACAGGTGAAGCACTTTGCATAATCTCCCCATTAATCACACCTCTCTGCACACAGGACACAGCAGCTCACACAGTGAATACCTATCAGACTGGAGAACATTAAGAGTTCTGAATGAAAATATCCTCTGTTGAATTAACCTGTCCAGAGAGAGAGAATTTCAAATTATCTTTATGTAACTGTTTAAGTGTGCTCGTGTAAAACCTCTTGCTCTGCGGTTGCTAGGGTGTTGGAGGTAGTTGCTATGTGGTTACATACTGGACGAGACAATATGTCCACCCTCAAGTCTATATAATATTCTGGTATCTAGATATCCTTTTATGGTCCAGTAGAGGGAAATCTGGAGCAAAAAACATCTTTTGAACCACTACCTCAAGCAAGACCATCTTTATAAACTATAAACTGCTTTGGACAGTAAAAAGTGTTCAAATAACTAGGTGAGTTTGTATATACAAGTATCATGTTTACTCCCACACACAGATGAACCATCAGTACTGTAGCTGTTCTCTTTGTAGCGGATAGAGACATTTTTGAAGTCCAGAAATCCAGAACAAAATTCCTTTTCCTTTGTTGTTGTCCAAAACAACTAACACTGCTGACAAGTAGATATTGCACGCTTAATGACTGATGAACTGGACAAAGAAAACAAACAGAGCTGTTGTTCTAATGACCAGCACTGTTTTTACTGCTCCTATCACCAAATGCTCATACAATATGATCAAAACGCTCTCTCTATCATTTCCCTTCAACAAAACACTTGGCATCTAAGTTCAATATTACACAGACCCTAAAACATGTGGACAATGTGAACCTAGTCACCCATGGGGTGTTGGAACTCTCTTCAATCCTTTTTTGAACATGCAACTGCATTCTTTTCCTCCAGTTTCTCACTATTTTTCTAATCCACCCTGACCGGCCAACAGAGCACAGGCTGGTGCTTTTAATTTCAGAACTGATCTGAAAATAGCCTCACTGTTGAGCCATATTTGAATGAGAGGGTCATCTGAATGGCTGCTTAGTGCAGGCACCAGTTCATTCTCCACTCAGCTGACTGCAAATAACACCCCACTGCTTCCAACATTGCTGCCATTAAACATGCGATCCGTCTACTTGGATAAACATAAAAGGAATAAAGTTTCAAAGTCATGTTTGATTTCTGTAAAAAAAAATTATTTCATGGATTTTTGGGATAGTAGCTTTTGACTTCCTTCCTTGGTATATCTCAGCTGTAGCAGAAGGGAATGTGTGTACAGATAAAATGAGCTTCCCCTTCCAATGAACCACCTCATTCTCACAACATGAAGCCAAACACCAGCTCTGACTCAGAGACTATAACCTAAGCTGACCTTAAAAAATATTTCTGCTGTGAAGATTACAAGGTTTGAGTCTCTTCTGTCTCACTGGATCCAGGGGGGTCTTTCAAAAAGAAAATCTGATGCCTTTGAAAAGTCAAAGAAAAATAATATACAGTTGTGTCTGTAATACATAATTCAAACATTTTGGTCCAATTTAAGCCCGATTTTGGCACAATCTGCTTGACGTAGGGTGTCGGTGGGGATTCGTAAATGACAATGCGCGTTGCGATGCAAGATTCAATCGTTTTTTCTTGTGTAGGGTGTCATAGTGGACGACAACCGATGCCACGTCTGCGACGCTTCACGATGTCACCTCAGAAAGACTAGCATGTTTAATTTTTTTCCATCATCCAAGAAGAGTTCCATCATATCTGTGACACAGGCCAATAGGAAGACAGAAGCGCCTTGATACATGCTTTCTAACAAGCTGAAATGAAAGAGAGACAATGGTATCAGTTCTGCTACTGTAGGTGGAATTTTACAAATGGAGGAAATGTTCGTGGACCTGTGGCAAAAATACTCCTGCATTTATGGATGTTTACTCGAGGGACTACTGCGACAGAGTGAAAAAATTCTTTAATGAACACCATTTTACCTCAGTTCTCTTTAACAGTCCATACTATCCTCTTCATGCAAACCAGATTTGTGTCCACTGTCAGGTTTTCTATGTTTTTTGTGCTTTTCTGATGACATGACAGGGCAAAACACGCTATTTGCTGGCCATTGTTTGCTTACGCTCATAGCACCTTCTGTCTAGTCCCACCGTATCAATAACAGCATGCATGTTGTTGAAGACTGCAAGCGATGAATGATCGAGTAGAAACGTGTAGTCTGACATGTTTCTTGTTCACAACATGAAAAGATTTTAGGAGTCAAAATCGCATAATCTTAACACAGTGACTGTCGTAATCGACAAAAAAAAAATTGTGTAGTCTGAACCAGGCTTTAGATGTAGTCATTATACAGTACTGACCCACTTTAAATGAAGTGTCTTTAACTACTATGTATTATGTATAATTTCTAGAGATATGAGCCTGTCGCCGATATATCGGTATCGGCGAATATGCTGCCGGTATGCCGCCGATATTACATTTTTTTTACAGAACATATAACGCAAATAAACTGCTTGAAATGGTGTAATTACTTAGTTTGTCCAGCAAAGCGCACTCCATTGTTTGCTACTGGCGACCTGGATGAAACACTTTAAAGCTTAAGTCTATGACGCAAATCGAGAGTACGTCTAGAGGCCCGCTTTCGAATGAGACCACCCCCGCATCGATAGACCCCGGGGTTCGGGAGTTACGGGTGGTTTAGTTCACGGTTCGGCGCCGAACAATCAAGCGATCCCGGGGGGCTACCGACGCGCGGAGGGTGGCGTTTGAGAGGGCTCCTCGAGCTGAAGGGATCCCCGGAATTTGGAGGAGATCCACCAGGGCGTTCGCGAGATAGTGACACCAGTCAACACTCTCACTTCAGTTAGGAGGTCTCTTGTTCAGGCAGCATTCAAGCGTTGTCTTATTCGACCGTAAGTGCCCTGCGAAGTGGACTTCACATGAAATTCCGCCATGATTCGGCCCCAAAAAACCCATATCAGTCGGGCTCTAATAATTTCCCCCCTTTAGAATCAATAACTCTCCTATAGCAAGAAAATGCCAATTCAAAGATGGACTCACATAATCATGTGCTATTGCATTGTAGATAGGTTGTCATATAAGCAAGAACTGTCGATCAGTTCATATTTTACATACTGTACAAATTATCTAGATATTGTGCTGGGAACAAAATAAATCTGTACTTTAAAAGGAATGTAACAAATCTAAGTTCTTAATAGGTTTTCATGAGTACGTTTACAGTTCTCTAAAATTCAGCAAACAGAACAGAACAAAATCTATACTACACTGTGATTAAACATTCTACATGGTAAATGCATTAACAGTTTATCAGAGGCCATCTAACCCTAGCCAACCACAGACATATTTCATTTTACTGGGCAAGTGGTCAAAACACTGTGCTCTGAATTAATGATTTCATACAGATCTGAAGTTCAGCCAAAATATGAGGGTTTGTAGTCATATACAGTATTTAGCCAGACGTGATCCAACATACTGTAATCGCTTAACTTATATAGTACTGAATATTGCATTTATTATTCACTAACTCGTTAAAAAGTAATATATTTGTTACTAAATTACGTTTATAACCATAATACACTCACAACTGTAGGTCTAATTTTAAAATGTTAAAATATATTTAGATAAACATCCAAATGTTATCTTTATAGCAAAATCTCTATTGGGGTGGTTTTTAAGAGGGGGAGACATCCGCCTATGGTGAAGAGGGGAGCGTTCGCACTCTTGTCCTTGTGGAAACTCAGTCTTATTACTGACTGAGCTGCCTGACATGAAGTTAGTGACAACAGATCTGCAGTGCAGACTCATGGAGTCCAGCTGTTTCAAAATGATGTTCAAATCACATTCTTGGTAGATTTATTCAATGCTGACTCTTACAAAGGCAGACTCATTTATCAGTCCAAGCCTTCTACATCATAAATGAATCATAACTAAAAATAATATTTGATAAATCAGAGATCTAGATAGTGGAAGGAAATGTCATCAAAATGAAACTCTTGATGAACAATCATAGCACTGTAACTGCTAGTTGTTAAAACAATATTTACTTTTGCCAAAGGGTGTAAGGGTGTAGAGGTAGATAAAGCCTAAACTCAGCTGAGGAGTGTTTGTGTGTTCAGCATAAGAACCTACTGTTTCATCTCAAAAGCACACACATTAACACACAAACACACAGTGTTTGGCAGCATTTTCCATCGTAGATAAGGCTCCTGCAGTGGTAAACTGGCAGTCAGCCACGATCTCTGTGCCAGACAACACACATCCTCATTTACCAGCCACACACACATCAAGACTTCAAATTCCAGTAAGTCTCACAAAGAAATCTTCTTGTGGCCTAACAAAGAAGACAAACCTCAGGGAACGCAGTTTTCAGAAAACTCATGATTTTCACACATGTATCAAGCACAATTCCATCACCAGAACAGAAGACAATTACAATAACACTGCAATTGAACTGAATGTCAGCTTTCATGAGCCACTGAAAGTAAGTCGAGAACAGATACAGCTATATCAATATATGAAGTGATATGAAGAAAGAGATACCCTGAGAGACTGAGGATGTGCAAGAGGACAGAGAGATAAAGCAGACTGTAGCTTTCCATCTCTGCAGTTAAAGCTGGCTGAAATGAAGCAAACTTTGAAATGGAAATGCAATAGAAAGTTTATTCCCTGGGGTGGATTGTGGACATGTAACACACACATAGAGATAATCTCTTTTTCTACCACACTGAGACTCTTTTCATTCAGTGATACTCAGCACATTTTTAGCACACACACTGATATCTACATAACTAGATTTTTAAATATTCAGAAAAAAATTTGAGTGGTTCTTGCAAGTCCAACCACAGCTCTAAGGTGGTTGTCAAGATGTAGCTATGCAGTTGCTAAGGTGTTGCTAAGCCCAAAGAGCCTGTTCTTATGCCGTGTGTCCACCAAAGCATTTTTTCCCTAGACTTGCATATTTTTTCAATTGTTTTCAATTGGAGCGCCGTGTCTTTTTTTAAACGCCAGCAGTTTGACGAGCACTGAGCTCTTTTTCATGTTGAGCGCTGGGCGATTGGGAGTTTTTTTCTTTTATACCACCGAGAGTTGAAGAATGTTCAGCTTTGGGTAAAACGCAGTGCTCATCACTGTCACTTTTTAGTCAGCCATCCAATCACAGTGGAGGGGCGGGACTAATACCACTCGACCAATTGTCACACATTCTGCTTGTACTACGACTGAACAACAATGGAGAAGTTCATATTTCTTGTCTCCGAGTATTCATGTCTGTACCAGATGTGATTCCTGAACTACTATGAATATTGCTTTGAAAAATAATGCTTGCAACATTTACTTCATGACCAAAATGTCTCAAATGAAAAACAAAGCACTCATACACTCTAAAAAATGCTGGGTTGTTTCAACCCAACTTTGGGTCAAATATGGACTAACCCAACTTTTGGGTTAAAAATTTAATGTAAAAATTTAACCCAACAGTTGGGTTAGTCCATATTTGACCCAAAGTTGGGTTGAAATAACCCAGCATTTTTTTAGAGTGTAGCTAGACATTTTTAGCAGAGCACCTGGCATTTTCAGCTGGCTAAAAACGCTTTTGTGGACACACAGACTTAAAGTTGCCTTTAAATGAGAATTGTTACCAATTTTTCTTTCCTATTGTCTCATATATTTAAGTGAAATAACTTACTGAAAAGGGGAAAAAAGGTAGGACGACACTTTACTTTGACTTTGATCCAGAATTGACAGGATTGTAAAAATTGGACAATGGATGGTAGATGGATAATAGTTTCATTTGAATGACATATATGGCTTAAATAGGCATGGGCTGGTATGAGATTTTGACGGTATGATAACCTTAAGCAAAATATCAGTATCACGGTATTGTCGTTACAGCTCTAAAATGTGTTATTTTTAAATGACTGGGTAAAAAAAACCTTTTCCCGCTAATATATCCGAACACAATATATTTTGTTTTTGAGCAACATAAAGAATATTAGGAACAGTAGAATTTGCTAATTTTTTCTTGGCATACCGCAGGAACGGTATAAAGAAAAATATTAGCGGTTTTGAAACCGTGAAATTTTCAAATCGCGGTATACCTTGAAACCGTCAATCGGCCCATGTCTAGGCTTAAATATGGCTTGTGTGTCTACTTTAAAGTAAACCGTGAGATTTCTTGTTATTTTATTGCCCGCAGTATGAAAAATGCAAATCTTTGTAACAAGCCATATGATTTGAGGTATCAGTCATGTTCTTGGCAAAAGAAAAAGTGCTGGGAAAGTCTACATTTACTTACTGTTAGTGGTTTGATCAAATGTCTAAACTGAAGTATAAACAACAGTAAAATGATGCTTGCTGTTTCTGGGACGTGTGTCTTGACAGCATGTGCACACAGCAGTGATGAAGAGCAATGGGATCCGGACAAGTGTGGATAAAAGCTCCATTTATCATCCAACCTACATTTACCCCCTACAGCTGCATGCTGATACTGGCCACAACTGTGAGTGAAACAGCAAAACAGAGCCAAAGACACAGGAGAGGGACAAAAAGATGCAGAACAGACAGAACAAACCAAATATATAGAGTAAAAAGAGAAAATTTAGGACATAATAGAAGACAGACAGTAATTATATCATATGGTTAAACACACAGAGAATCGATCGCTGTGACTAGTGAGCCCACACAAACAAACATACAACCCCATCCAGGATGAATGATAACACAAAACATCCACAGCACAGTGGTATGTTAGTCAGACCTGTGTCCGGATCTTCCACCCGGGTTTCCTGGTTCCCCATGCCTGCTACTCGCTGCTCCACAGAAGACACTAATCCATCAGAGCAGAGCTCCGACACGCCTGACAGGGCACGCTTGCTTTGCCGCCCGTGCGTACGAGACAAAGACAATGAGACAGAGGTGTTTGTCCTCTCCCCTCGTCCTGCCGGCTGTGAATCAGCAGCCAGACAACATTCCTGCTGACTGTCAGTCTGTCCAAGTGCAACTCTCTCAGTCGTCTACTCATTCACTTGTTCTGTCTCTCTCTCTCTCTCTCAGCTGCAGCAGGAGTGTATTCAGTGTGTTATTAGTCGTGTCTCTGTTTTGGGGGTGTGGCTTCCCTCTATCACATATCTGCTCCTCCTCCAGCTGAAGCATGAAAATTAGAGCAAGCAACTCCCTCTTTTATCTTGCACTGTCTCTCCTTTGCTTTACCTCTATCTTCAGAAATGAAGAGTATATAGGACTTGATGAGAGGAACACACTGAAATAAATGGTGGAGGAGGCTCTATTCGTCTCCTTCCACATGTGCATTTTGTCTGACCACAATCATCTGCTCTGTAGCAGAGGACACTGTGTGATAACCTGGGACACACGTGTGCAGAGCCACACCGTGTTTTTGTCATAGATTGCTGCATTATCACAGAATAGGAGATTAGAGCCCCCTAGTAAGATTGATCCTTTTCTGTTCTCAGTAGGAGGCATGAAAAGATAAATGTGTTATTTTCTTTAGCTCCTTCCCTCCCCCTCATTCTCTATTCATGTAAAATGCATATGAGTTAAACATTCATGCTAGCAAAAAAAAAACAAAAAAAACATGTCATCTTTGCCTGAATCTGTCCCTGGCTTGACAATGCAGACAGAATGCATATCTCTGCTGCTCATTTCATCTCTTTTTTTCTCTTCTCAATAACAAGTTTTAATATTATATTTTATCTCATGTAGAGTGGGGTCCAAAAGTCTGATACCACTGGTGAAAAGGTCTCTAATTTACAATGATCTAATTTAATATATTTATTTAATTACAAATTATATTATCGTCATAAACAATTGATTTAAAAGTTGAATTAAAACTCAACATTCCAGTTTTTTTGGTTTGTCTCTCGTTTGCTTTAATGACAGCAGCACTTAAGCTGAATGAACTCCTCAAGCGTTTGTCAAACCTGAAGATCATGTTCTCCAGCATGATTTGAGATGATGAAGTTCAATAGGCTCTTTGAATTAAGAAATCTGGATTCTGCACAGAAACATGAAAAATGTCACTTATAATTTAAGTAATGGCCTAGAAATATTATATGTGCAGAATATTAAATATTAATAATGTTTTAAAGGGGTCATTGGATGCATAAATTCACTTTTGTTTTTGTTTGAACATAAATGTGTGCTGGAAGTGTGTGTACACATCCACCCTATAATGATAAAAATCCACCCAGTGTTTTTTTTTTAAATCCCTATTTTAAAATCCCCTTTCTCAAATCAGGCTGTTCTGAGATTCCTGTCAGAATGACGTAGGTCTGCACAGGCCCCTCCCACGATGGTTGATTGACAAGTCCGTCTTACCTTAGACCCGCCCTGAGTGAGCTGTCATCAGTCCGCCATTGTGTCGACATTAAGCGATTGAGGTGTTTTGTTGCTGGATGTAATAATGAACAAAGCAGTCGTCATTTATTCCCGACATCTGAGGCACTAAAGACGCAGAGGATTAACGTTACTTTCGTTTTTGAAAGGAATGCGCCGATCCCTGATCGCCAATATCTGCCTAAATGCGTTTAAGTTCGCGCGAATCATTCGTGAACTGACCACAAAATTCTGCAAATGACCAATAATAATCAAGCATTCCAGAGAACCGTGTAATGTAAACTATCCTTTTATTTTCCTATTTATTGGAGTGCCTCCCCTTTACTCAAGTACAGAAGTCTTGGTTTGTTTTGTGTAGTTTTCTTAAGGAAGTGTGAATTATTAAATTTGTTAAAGGGAGTGTAAATTATTATAATATTATTTCTTATTGTTCTTTTTGTTGTTCTTTCAAATTTACTAAGGTTATATAAAGCCTCTCCACCTTCGGTAAATAGGCCCAGTTCTAATCTGCACTCCTGTAGCTCACTTACATTCACAAACAGAGGCAGAACAAAGCCTCAGTGAACTACAGCTGAGCTGATCTGTGCCCACCCAGACCTCTCACGGCCTCACCTCAATGACCGTAAATGAGCAGAGACTTAGAACTGTTAGACATGGAAGGAATGCTCCGGGTTTAATACAAGCTGAGCTCCACATTTTCTATTACCTCTAAAAATAAATGTTTGATTTGGCCCTCAGTTTATAAAAACAAACAAATAACATTTCACTGTAATGCATCTACAATGGCATTCAATTAGGCAAGGCATTCTAAGGGGTTTACAAACAGAGTGTGCATATAATTTTTTTAAAGCAAATATATTAATGTTCAGTACAAAAATGTGCATGATTGAAGTATTATTTTATAGGTAGGACTATTAGTCTAGGAATTTGTAAAACAGATTGTTATGGCATGCCCCATTCTGGTATTCTTCTATGTGTAAAGTATTCTCCGGTTTTAATGCAAATGTTTAGTATATGCATACTGCTAAACATATTGCCTTTCAAAGTTATACTCTATTTGATAGCGTGTGCAAACACGTCACTGACACATGTGAACTAGAAAGTTCAATCATTGTCCAGTGTCTGCAGTATTTCTCCCCACAAGTTATGACTGCTAAAATGTCTTTGTACACATGTACGAACAAGCTGAGAACATTAAAGAACATTCCCGAGTAAAGCTGTTCTGAGCGGAGCGAGCTGATGAACGGTCCACACTGCACAGCTGAAACATAGCTCGGTTTAGTTTCGCTTTCATTTCGTTTGCCGTTTGATGTTTCTCAAATGCAACAGAAATGGCAGCGCTTATTAGTTGGACAACGCGGTGGTCGCGCCAGTGCCGCACCGGCAGAAAAAACACCTTATTACACCCCTTATTTACACTGCACTGATCGCGGCCACTCTAGTCAATGCTCTAGACGCCTCAACGTTTCGCCTATTTTTGAGGTAAGAGTGTGCGCTCGAATATGCTCTAGAACCGCTCTCGTGATACTTTGATGTCATAGACCATTCAGACTGCGCAGCGCTGCTTCAAGTTGAACACACCTATTGGGTTTGTGGTGTTGTTGTTGTGCGCGCTAGGGAACGTAAATGCGCCATACGTCATCGCGTCGCTATATCATTGATATGACACTTTTTTGTCATGTAAAAATGTATACCTGTGTTATCGTGGATGGTATGATATGGCACAACCCTATCTGCCAGCTCAGAAACGCAGCGCTGCTTCAAGTCGAACACACCTATTGGGTTTGTAGTGTTGTTGTTGTGCGCGCTGGGGAACGTAAATGTGCCATATGTCATTGCGTCGCTATATCATTGATATCGCGATATGACACTTTTTTTATCATGTAAAAATTTATACCGGTATTATCGTGGACGGTATGATATGGCACACCCCTACATGTGAGGGACGTTTTATTATGGATGCACGCACTTTATTTCACGTATTCTGAACTGTTGACAACAAACAACCGCTTACCCCCATTGAAAGGCTTAGAGGGGCCAGGACAATTTTTAATATAACTCCGATTGGATTCGTCTGAAAGAAGAAAGTCACATACACCTAGGATGCTTTGAGGGTGAGTAAAACACAGGTTAATTTTCATTTATGGGTGAACTAACCCTTTAATATTTAAAGGCAATCTGTATGGTTTGCAGTATGGAAGCAATCAGGGAACACCTTGAAGGCAAAAGTTCTGATTAACTCTTTAGCCTATTAGGCTAAATAGACAACACAAGATAAAGATGAAAAAATGTCAAAAAATATTAGCTTGCAATGCATAGAGTTGCTAGGAGTATAAAACGATTTTACAGGCATCGCAAGCAACTCTGCTTTCAGTCAAGTTTTCATGCTGTAAATTTTAAATTACAATTTGCTACCTACATTTCTAGAAAGAAATTGATCAATTTAATGCATCCTTGTTAAATATTTCTTAACAATTTCTTTCTAACAAAAAAGAAAAATCTTTTGAACAGTAGTATTTTTACAGAATTTATTTTGCAAAGCGGCAACACTGCCCACATTCGAGAGAGATTACCATGGCAGCTCTGCCTAATTAACCATCAACGTCAGCTGAGCCAGATTGTGAATCTGAACTCCTGTAAACTGACAGTGTGGAACAGGGTGACAATGCACTATTCACACGTATTCTAAATCCACAACACTGAGTCATACAGTTAATACGTCTCACAATGACATAAGCGCTATTACATCCAGCCTAACTGTCCACATAAGCACCCAGTCTCTATATGGTAACTGATCACAGCATCAAAGATATTTGTGAAGTGTTGTGTATTGGAAACTGAATAAATGTGAGTGTTAATTAACGAGACAGAATGACATTTGACCTTAAGCAAAATGTTGTCCACTAACACATGCATAGATGTTATTTATAGAAGAGCGACCATGTGCCTCTCTCTTCATTTCTCTTTGGAGACCTAACAGCAAAGGAAAGTTTCATTTAAATATTGATGAGGCCCTGTTATGGCTGGCTAAGGTGATGTGAGTTGTCAAATACTGTAGCAGTGGCTGATAAGGATTCTTAATGCCTGCTTCAAACTTTATTTGGCAATTCATAACTATTTTACATTTTGACGAATTTGTGGCTAATTCATGTGAATCTTATTTGAACATTTTTGTATGATCTAATGTCCCACTAAGGGTTATGTGTAGGGATGGAACTTATCCCTACAAAAATTATACTTTTCCATCCACATTCATGTAAAGCTGACAACTCCAAAAGTAGTTACCTTTTCTCAAGAGTTTGGGCTGACATTTTAAAGTGTAATTTATGTAGTATGTGCAAATGTTTACAGTGTGCGTTTCTTATTAGAGGTCGACCGATAGTGGATTTTGCCGATACCGATAGCTAGGTTGGACCACACTGGCCGATACCGATTAATTAACCGATTGTTTTAAAATTGATACTTGCGAGTGATTTACTCGCAATGTAGAGGGTTGATGCATATGGATATTGTATGTATACTCTCACACTTTAACTGCCTATATTCTTGAACACTTGATGATTATTTAATCAAAATAAAAGCGCAGCGCTGAGTCTAGGAGAACTCACCGGTATCACACTCTGGACGCGTTGCGTTCAACTCGAGCAGCGGTCTAAAACGGTTTATTTAATCACCAAACAGACACAAGTTTACTTCAAGAATGAACAATTTGGCATAGATGAGTTTGAAGTTCGGTGTCATGGATTTTTGCCGATAAACGATAGTTCCAGCAATCAACTATCGGTGCCGATTAATCGGCAAAACCGATACATCGGTCGACCTCTATTTCTTATGATCTCTATTTACTATTTATTTTACTGCTATTAACTATTAAATGTTCAGAAATATCCAAAATAATACCAATCAAATGAATAAACCTTTTTTTAAATATTATATACTATATAAGTTAACGTCAACTTTAAATGAAGTAAATAAGCATGGTTCAACAGCTATTTTCTTGTGTCATTTGTTTAAATGCAAAATCTCAGTTTCATATGTGTCCAGTTTAGCTTCTTAAGGGCAGCTGATATGCATCACGGTATTTAATAATGAAAGAAATGCATATAAGAACTGCACACCAAATAGTCATGGCATTCATTGGTTAGCAGCTATCAGTTACTGAATCGTTCGGGTTTAATAAATGCAAACATGACACATACAGTTAAAGCACACCAACAGACAGAACAGAAGCCCAGAAGCTAAAAAAATCCAATTTAGGCTCTGTTACCTGAGTGCTCATAAACTGTAAGAGAAAATATGACAATATTACAACATTAAAATGAAAGATGACATGCTGACACCATGCCAAATATTTAGCAAACAGTTCTGATGTTGACATCATATAGCCTGCATAAGAGTGGTCATTTAAGAGCAGTTCATGACCGCTATAAATTGTAATAATATTTCACAATACTATTGTTTTTACTGTATTTTGCTAAAGTAAATGCAGCTTGGGTGAACATAAGAAACTTCTTTCCGCCCGCTCCTTTTTTTTAATACCCATAAATCATAAAAAAAAAATACCAATCTTTTAAACTGTTTTGTATTTCAGGTAAAGAATATAGGAATGTTTTAAAAATGATGGGCCACAGAAGATTCTTTTATTCCACATAAATGACATGAGGGTGATGTGAATAATGGCACAATTTGAGGATTTAGGTGAACTATTTCACCTACATTACTAGTCATTTTGTCTAGTATGTAACCATGATGATATCAATTATATTCTATCTATTCTATTTTTCATGTCCTCATTCACCTCACTAATTGAGCACATTAGCACCTCCTTTGCCTACAGATAAAACAGCCAGTCGAGCATCACATGAAGTACAAAGAATTCTGCTACACCCTGGCACTGGTATTGTACCATAGAGCCAGCCAGGCAGCATTCCTGTTCAACACAATGTCTAGCTTGCATCTTTTTTTCCATGTGTGGGAATGTCGACGAAAGAGGAATTATTAATATCAGATTCCATCAGTCCAGTCCAACAAGTTAAATATGCCATCGACCCTAACAATGTTCAAAGAGAACACATGCACTCTACAAAGACACAGTGCCTCATCACATTTCTCAAATACAATCCAATTAGAAGCGAATTAAACCCTTTTTATGGTTCTGTTTCCATAATCTAATACTGGAGAAAAATCATGTTTTCCATATTATATCAGCTTTGGATTCTGTTTATTTCAGCTGAGCACACAAATCATCTACCTTATTCTTCTAGTACAGTCCAAGTCCAATGAGTGTGATCTTTTTTAAATATTGAAGTGCCAGCACCTGCATACAACAGAGCCTGTCCATAAACCAAAAGATACATTAAAAAGGAACTCGGAGTCAGAACTAATGCATCGTAGAACAGGAAATGAATCAAAGGGATCTTCATTATCAGAAAACAGTGTCCTGGTGCCCTCTAGAGGTGATCATCTGCACTCACAAAAGCAGTGCAGTGATTTTATTATTAGAGTACATCTACTGTGTGTAAATATAATTATTGTGAAAAATGGACATTTGAAATATAAAGTATTCAATCCAAACAATACTTCCCATATTAATTAAGATATAAATTAAGAGGTTAAATAAGCATTATTTAAGTAATTGCTGAGTAATTTTATGACTGCACACTATTAGGAAATCTTGCATGACTGTTTTAGTTTTATGAGATTGTAAGATATAAAATCCTACTTGAAGCGCTGCGTGGTCTATTGTCTGAAAGCTCAGAGATGGCTCCTGTGGTGACGGTCTTCTTTATGCGGGACACTGCAGCCACTGAACCCAGAACAGGTTTAGCCAGAGCATCATCACTGCTCGCTCTTTTTATCTATGCACAAAAACATCAGCACTGTCAGTGAATCAGCTGAGAATCTAATTTCTGATTAAATATAATACTTAATACTTTGTGAAATGAAATTATTACAAATAGAGTTTTGTGACTTTTAATCCATGTCTGTTATCTCAGAGGCCATCTATGAAATTATCTTTTAGCATCATTCGTGCATTTATAATGTACAGTTGTCTAGGATAATGAATCGATATATAGTACCTACTTCTGACCAGCAACAGCAAAGGCAATGCAATGACAACCTCTTTGGATCAGAATAAATAACATGACATTATTCTGGACTCAAAACAGTGAATTTAGCCAAAAGGTGACAAGTTTGCAATTCTGCCAAATATTTATAAATATGTAAAATATTGACATTTCACATATGAGGATGATGAGGAATATATTGTAATTTTAACTGGCCCTATGTACAGTACATGTGTACATCTTTGGGCATCACATCTTGCAGTTTATTTAGTGTTTTACACCACTTTTGTTCTGCATTCTGTTGTTTTTTTGTCAGTGTCCCATCACTCCCGCCACTCATCCATTCCACTGGCTTATTAGATTAGTGTTACAGCTCACCTTGCTGAGTCGCAGATCAGAGGCAATGGTGCTGGACGATCTAGAGGTCTTCATCCCGATGTTGCTGGAGTATGAGCTTTGGGAGCTGTTGGCAGACAGCTTTGCACGCTCCGGGGCTCCCATCCTGGGCAGTGCCGCCTTGGCAGTGCCGCCTTTCAACATGGTCTTCTCAGTTCACAACTCTCACTACTTGTTCAGCAGACAAAGCAACAAGAGGAAGCAGAGGTTCAGAGTTAGATGGTTGAGTTCAGATTATAGCACAGGAAATAGTTGAATCCTAATGGGATTGCTGAATACAAACACTTAAAACAATCTAAATTCATCAGAATCAGAACAACCATTGTTCATTATAACACACAAATTCTATGTATTCTTGCATGTTTGTTTAATAAATATTTTGGCTTGCCTGGTTATAAAGCAGTCATCTTTTAATAAGAGTGTACCCAACCCAGACCAGACAAAAACTGAAAAGAAAACAAAAAAATTTTTTTTTTTTGCTTATATCTTAGGGTGTGCATTGATTTGGATTTGTAATTAATGGAAGTTTTTATAAAACTATTCAAATATTTTATTCTAAAATAAAATTATTTTACTGTAAAATTACCATTGTCTGTAAGAATCTGTGCATATGGGACTACTTGCTCATGGAGGAAAAAATAGAGAGTGATTTCAAGTTGGTATTAAAATTTCACAGTACCGGACCAGACCATGGTTTATTTATTTCCAGGATTCAATGTAGTGCTAATTAAATCATTCAGAATTCTGCAAGTTTTCAATCCAAAAAAAGTGAAAAAAGATCAGCAAAGAAATCGTCTCAGGTTACTTATGTAACCATGGTTCCCTAAGTAGGGAACGAGACACTGCGTCCTCTAGGGGCCGCTATGGGGAACGCCTCGTCGTGACCCGTGTCTGAAGCTCGAAGTTCCCATGAAAGGGAACTGCAAGGAATACCCTTCCAGGAAGATGCAGGATTGTTCAACAGATATCTTCTTAATGCAAGTGAAAGTGGGGCAATTTAGAAGGAGAGAGATAAGGAAGAGAGAGAGAGAACGTGAAAGAGACACAACCTAAAGATAAATCTGAAGAAGGTTCCTGTGACTAAACATGTCCTATTATTAAGTAATCTAGTAATCAAACGCCCCTATCAGAGACCCAACATCCTAAATGCAGAGTGCAGGTCTCACCCTAGAAGATCTCTAAAACTATTAATGCACAGAGACTGAGTGACTCAAAGTGAATGCAGGAAATATTAGTGAACAAAGCAGAGGTAATGTGAGAGGAGTGGACAGGTGGCCATTGACTGAAAGAGACATGAGTGCTCTTCAAAACAGAGGGTGAGGGAGCTAATGTATTTTGTAGAGAGCTGAGCATTTACCCTTGTGGGTTGCTCTCACTGATTTGAATGATGGTGGGGTGCAAATGTACACAGGCCCAACCATTAACAACGTCCCAAGAGATATGTAATGATAAATATATGAACAGCAGAACCTTACCAGTAAGAAAGACTTCAGTTGCTCCACCTTTCACTCTCTCTGTTCTTGTCTTCCCATTAACAAACAGCAATAAATAGCCTAATATTCAAGTATAACTTGAACTATTTGTCTCACTGTAGGGTGTACTGAGGGTTACTATAATGACTAGGGGTGTAACGATTCACTCGTTTTCTCGATGCATCGATTACAAACCCTGATGATGCAATGCATAATTTTTTTGTGTCATTTTTTTTTCTGGACTCCTTTTTAATGGTTAAATTAAATTTTATTAATCAAAAAGCATGTCTAATTAATTAAAATCATGAAACTTAAACAATTTAACATCAATTTATTAAAAGTTTAACAAAAATTACATGTTTAGGGCCCTATGAAATGTTTTATTTTTTTCCAACCTTATGTTTTATTGTTACCAAATTCTGATTTAGCATGTCTAATTATTTGAAAGCATAAAAACAAGTTTAATTTATTCTTACAATAGCCTTATGATTTTTTTGCTCAGAAATTCTGTGTTGTGTATTTACATTAAGGCATAAAATATTCATTTAATCTATCTTTTAAGTAAGGAAAATTAAATTTTATTTTTTGGAAAATAAAGGTAATTTAATATTACAATTAAAACATTGAAGAAATATTGTATGATTATTCCTTAAAAATAAGGTTTTAATAATTTTAGTAGTAGTAGTAGCAGCCTGTTACGTACATTCTACTGAACAATAGTAATATATTTATGCCAATCCCTTCAAGTTAAACCGAACTTTTATTTTGACGGGTTGCCGTGTATACCTTTACATTTCTGTGTGTATATGATACGAGGATAGTTTTATTTAAATGAAACGGTCAAATACTCATGAAGTGACTCTCAGAGCAGTTCTGGAGATGTTGTTCATGTATTTATGTTCTAATTTAGTGAGACGGCAGATGCTAAAATCACCGGAAGCATCACACGCGCTTCAGTAAAAGTGGTAAACAAAACCGCACGTCTGCGCCATTCATTAACACAGAGACACGAAGAATTCATATTCAAATAGTCATTTTGCGGCTTAATATTTACAAATACTAGTGGGAGTGTGCTCACTTGTGTGTG
>NW_015552570.1:403456-403599 GCF_001515605.1 Sinocyclocheilus anshuiensis
GTGTGTGTGCGTGTGCGCGCACGCATCGGGGCGGAACTCCGCTGTGCGTGATAGAGAGCGCGACCATAACAGAGACCGAAATGACATGCCGTCGTGTAAATAAGATAAATAACATAAGGCTATTTAGTTTGTTTAAATAAAAG
>NW_015552570.1:404485-405102 GCF_001515605.1 Sinocyclocheilus anshuiensis
GGACTCATTTTGCTTTCGCACAGGACGCGTTTGCAGTCCGCTCCTGATCCGCGGCTGTTTACCACAAACACAACATTTATCCATTATTTTGATTTGAAATCCAAACGTTGTTTCTGAAAATGCTTTTTCAGCATTGTGATTCTCTTTTATCACAGTACAGTAATACAATCTTTCATAGACATATTCACTTTTAAACTCAATAAATATAACTTTGTTTAACTACCACCAGGAGTGCCGTCTATTATTGCCTTGTTTATCTAAAAGTGCACTTTTCCTTGTTTTAAATCTAGCCAAAAAGCCATATGTTGACTGTTGACTGTGAAAAAGTAGACTTTAATTATATGCATTTATGGTGTAATTACTACATTTCCGTGTCAATCCATGGTAATTTTTACCGCGAATAATGCGGTCACTTTAATTCAACGCGTGCAGCACAGCAGAAATAGATTCCGAGCGGAAACGATCGCAGCATGACTGCTGCAGATGCACCGCTCTTGGAGTGCACTGCTGGACCGCAATCGCGTGCAGTGTGATCGCTCTGATCCGTCAACATGGGCGCGGAAAAAATACGCACCACAGACGGAGTGTGTGAACCTGGCGTTACGTTTGTATGCACG
>NW_015552570.1:405409-410959 GCF_001515605.1 Sinocyclocheilus anshuiensis
GGGCGCGGAAAATCGTGCTATAAAGCGATTTAGAAATCACGCAAGCTCAAATCGCGATTTTATGACAATTTCGATTAATCACACAGCCCTAGATCACACACTACCAGAATTTACATTACAAACACAACAAACTCACACAGAATAAATACTTCTTGGTACCAGTAGATGAAAACAATATATCATCTAAAATCGGCTCAAAATATCAAACATGTCTGATATCTTCTGACTAGATATGACAAACTACGAGTTTTGGCAAGTACTGCATTTTGCCTTAGTTCCAACAAAATTATGACAGACTAATATCAAGTGAAATTGAGGGGGGAAAAGAATTACAAGTTTAGACTGTGGCCCCTGTAAGGAAGTGGTTCTCAGCTGGTGGGCCCACAGTCAAAAAATGGGTCTCAGGTCAAAAAATTGTCAAGTTGGTTTATCATTTTTAATTTTCCTAAAATGAGTGATTATCTTTATGTGAAAACCACCAGTGTTGTATGTTTATTGTACTTATTTTCTGCCACAGCAGTCATCTTTGTGGTATGGTATACAACAAATGTTGGTTGAATAGAATGTCAACTAATCGTTTCAGCTCTAGTAAACATGGTGTCAGTCCATTGGTCTAGTGTAAGTCCATTGGACTACTTGAGATGGATTGACCCCAACAGGAGCAGGAATAAAAATCCTAAAAGCCAAACACTCCAACTCAGCCGCATGTAAAACTACATACTGACATGCACACTGACCACTGCTGGTGAGAAGGCAGCAAATATATGGTGGGCGTAATTAGAGGAAGCCTGTGAATGCTTATCTGATTACAGCACAGTATGCAGACTGTTTAAAGGAACGGTCATATGATGGAAGTACCCAACAGTCCCCTCTGAAGATCACACAACAAACAGAGAGCACACAAGGATACTGTGATACAAACCCTTAGACTGACAAATGAAAAGCCATTATTTTAAATAATTACTGTACATATGCTGAACTTTGAATTTAAGTGTTAAGCCCATGATAATCTATAATCAGCCACCTTAAAATAGAGCATCATTTCAAGTCTATCTGCCATTTCTTTAGGTCAAAATGTTGTTGTTGGATTAGTTACGTCTTGCATATTTGCATCTCTTTGTAGTGCAGCCAAAATTTCAGCCTTAGGGACTGAAGGGAATTTAACGTTTATCCTTGCTGTTAATAGCCTATAAAAAACTACATCAGCAGTTTGCAGGACAGGACAGGCTAGCACGCTTCGCTCTAATAGCTTTCAAGCAGCCCATGACACTGTCACAGAACATGTACAGTTATCTGTAGATAACCTTCAGTTTGCCTATGAAAAACAGGTCGGTCGCTCATAAAGCTGTCCCATATAAAGTGACCCAAATTGAAATCCACCGTCCCAAAAGCAAGGAGGCAAAACCTAAACTTCTAAGAGCAGGCTTTAAAAATGAACCTAGCGGGTATGTCATACATTTAACTAGGGTGACCATACGTGCCATTTTCCCAGGACGCGTCCTAGCCAGGATTTCTATATTGCCTAAAATATCTAGGTTTTGGCTTTGTTTGCGTGTGCAGACGGATCGGTGTATGACATCAAAATACCACACAGACGGTTCCTTATTGCTTTCAAAATGCTCTCGAGGTATTTTGATGTCATACACCGATCGGTCTGCACACGCAAACAAAGCCAAAACCTAGATATTTTAGGCAATATAGAAATCCTGGCCAGGACGCGTCCTGGGAAAATGGCACGTATGGTCACCCTAATTTAACACCCTCCGCCACTATATTATTTAAATCTGTTCAAATAAGGAACAAAGTATACTATTCTATAGGGATGCACCGAATAAGCGAAAAGACCGAATAAATTGTACCGAACAATGACGTGACATGATCAAATAGAGGCGAACACTAATGCAGCAAACACGTCCGCAGTGTGAAAGTATTTTAAACTGTCCGAGAAAGACGCAAAAATCATTACAAGCTCGAAGCACCAACAGCAAGAGACTGCTTAGTGCTGCATCTCATGTCTCCGATGAGAAGAGGAAGAGGTGGTTGATGCTGGTTACCGTGATGATTGAAATCACGATATGGCCTCAAACGATTAGTAAATAAACTGCAGGATGTTATGTTTTCAAATACACTGACAAATTGCATGTATTCAAACAGCGCTGCACGAGCTCACGGCACCAGGGTTCAAAGCCCAAAGCACGAGGAAAATCTGCGCTGAAACACTGTTACTCATCATTTGCTCAGTAACATTTTTATTCGTTTTTTTAAAGGCATGTGACAATGTGATACGTGTGACAAACATCTTCCCAAATTCGTAAGATTCATTTATAAATCTGCTGTTGTCAATGAAAAGAAGCACTGAGATCTTCCTGCGTTTTTCTGCCAAAATAAAAGCTCCATCAACATTCATAAATGTTAGTATTGTAAATCCTGCACTTGAAAAAACAGGAACTGAAAAAGGAACTGAAGTCGCAGGCACGCAGAGATAACGAAAAGCAAGCCAATAGAGTTTCAGGAAGCGCCTGGACATCCCGCACCACCACCGAAGTGGGTCTTCGTTAGAGGAATAGACGGCACAGACGGGATCGCAGCACCGACAGGTTGTAGTGAAGGACGTGATTGACATTTGCTGGCTTTGGCCAGCCTCTAAGCTAACGCCTACGTGCCTGTATTGAATATGATTACGCAGTTGACCGCATCGCAGCCTACTCGTCAATAAATGAGTACAAAACAGCATTTCCTAGCACCTGTCGCTTACTGATTGTTTGGAATTATAAATATGAGCGTAGTTCGTCTGTTAATATCACATGCACTTTTTTGTTTGTTTTTTTTAGTTTGTTACTCAGAACCGTGTGCAGTGTGAACGCTTTAAACCGTTAACATGAGCGCGGAAAAAATACGCACCACATATGTTCTGCAAACGGAGTAATGTGTACCTGGTGTTATGTGTGTGCGCTGCGAGTGTGCATGAGCGTACGGTCTCCAGGAGAGCGCGCGAGCGCTGAATGGTTAAGCACTGGCAAGAATTAAAAAGAAATACAATTTATAAACTTTAGTGACGATGTGACACTACCTCGACTGTGCAAGTGACAATTCCTGTGTAAACTGTGCAGCGTGCAGCTCGCTTATAAACAGACATGATGTGTGGTGATTTGAAACCATTTGCGTATTTTAAGAGAGAAAGAGAAAGAGAAAGAGCGCATGCGCGGTGATTCACTCACGCTGTTTGTGAAATTAAATCTCACACAAGGTTTTCAAATTTCTTTATAAGTTATTTAATGAAGAAATATGAAGGTGAGTACCTCACCTTCAGCATTATAATTATTTCACCCGCGCTGGACAGAGACTGAGACGGTGCCGCTGCATGTCATGCCAAACCTCTCGCAGCAGAGTCATCAGCTTGAGATCGTTTTTTGAGATCGGCCTTTTTAGAGACCGCCGATCAAATATCCCAACGTGATTATCGGCCGATAGTGATCGGTAGCCGGTCAATCGGAGCAACCCTACCCATGATCCTTTGCACAGAATCTTTGCATGATGACGGCGCCTCCGTGTGGGCACGGGATGATGACGCAGAAGGGCACTTCAAGAAACAGTTGTCTGGTCCCCTACACCCTTCGAAGCTCTCACTCTTTGAAGGGATTAGGGCAGGGATCCTCAAATCTGGCCCACGAGATCCACACCACAAACACACCTGAGCATACTAATCAGTGTCTTCAGGATCATTAGAATATCACAGGTAGGCGAGTTTGATCAGGGTTGGAGCTAAACTCTGCAGCGCATTGGCCCTCCAGGGCAAGATTTGAGGAACCCTGGATTAGGGCATAGGGATGAGCCCTTCCGAATGGAACGCAGGGTTATTTTGAGATAATTTTGTGTGTATGTGTTCATTCAGATGCAAGGATACGCGAAAGAGGAATCAATTCTTTGTACGCACATTGTCTGAAACGCGGCTCTCTGTGCGTGCTTTGAATGAGCTTCGAATGCGCGTGAATGGTTTAAAACACTTGAATGTTTAAAAAGGAAAGACTTAGAAACCCGTGCAAACGATCGACTACGATCCGTTTTACCACTAGAAGCTATTTAACAACGCAAATCAAGGAAGGAATTTTATATAACTGTTCAAGATAGCTCGTCGGGCAGGGTGTTGAAACATTTTGGTAGCCCGACTGGAAAACACAATAGCCCAGGGACGTCGGGCTAGCGATTTTGTGAGCCCTGCATTTATTATAACATTCACACATAGTGTTCAAATTGGGATCTGTAATATATTCTAATGTTTTAAAAGAAGTATCTTCTACTCAGCAAGGCTGCATTTATTTGTACAGTAAAAAATACATGCCTGATTCAAGAAGGGGGTCTCAAAAATGGCCAAAAAAATATTATTTTACTAACTTATTAATTTTAAGTTAAATTGTGCTTTGTTGGTATAATGTCTGATAGAATGTTAAAAAATGTTCAGTGTTAAGTAAATATTTTAAAATTGTTGTTTTGTAATTGATTTTTTTTATTTTATTTGAAAAGCAGGACAAAACAGTAAAAAGCACATTTTGGCTGTTTAATTTATGCAATGGTGAAAAAAATGGCAAAATAGGCCTGCATGGGGGGGAAAAATGCGAAAAAACGTTTTCGGTATTCGGCCTTCGGCCCAGTGTTTCATTTTGTTCGGCTTCGGCTAAGAATTTTCATTTCGGTGCATCCCTACTATTCTACAGATGATTCAACATGAAAATTGAATGTCCTCTCCATATATTGGACATTCAAAAATATGTGTTTGGTAATCAACATGAATGAATTGAAATGTAATTGAATCACTTTATGAAATCTGTGTCAATATCTAGACTAGGGCTGCACGATTAATCGCATGCGATATTTAACACGCATCTTGTCAGAAAGCCGGTTCTGTAATCAGCGGTAAATCTCCATCACCTGCGTGCTTTCACATTGAGCAGCATTAAATACACAGAGCCGTTGTTCACTGATGAGCTGCACAAAAAATCGCGCGAATATGAATGTGGTTTAGCGCAGCTCGTCAGTGAACAACGGCTCTGTGTAGTTAACCGGCTTTACTGATAAGATGCGCGTTAAATATCGCATGCGATTAATCGTGCAGCCCTAATCTAGACCTATTGGGCAATATTACAAAAGAAAAAAAGAAAACTGTAGCCTTTATGATTTGCAGCACAGCTATAAGGGGATATGGGATATCAGTCAGCAAGGCATTCTAGTCCAGAAAACCATTCTGGGAATTTTCTAAACTAATGGCCTAAAAACATGAGCATTTTACCACACTCAGCCTGATCTTTTTATTTAATTGCATATCTATTTTCTTCAATTTACTTGCATATTTCAATGAGGAATGAAGTGATGTACATACACTGTGGCGCATTCTTAGAGAAAGACATCCGAAAATACCAACACTTTTCTCATAATCTGTGCCTAATGTAGACACACAACCCTCTACGGACACCTTGGCAATTGAATCACCATTGGCTAGTAAATTTTTTAGTTTACTCGCCAGACTGATATACTGTATATGTACTGTATGTGTGT
>NW_015552570.1:411007-418876 GCF_001515605.1 Sinocyclocheilus anshuiensis
GTGTGTACTATATATATATATATATATATATATATATATATATATGCCATTTTACAAACACACACACATACATGTGTGTGTGTGTGTCTGTGTGTGTGTGTTTGTAAAATGGCACAGCTTTTTAAATATCTGAAAGTACACTCTTAACATCGGTCAGTCAAGCATTATAATATGATAATCAAGTAGGCCTATTATTTAATGACAGACCTTTAGTAATTAGAATTAAAACTTAGTAACCATGTATGAATGCATATTAGTCAATTTAACTGAACTTAGGACTGGTGGTGGTGCTATTTTGGTCATTCAGTGTTTCTGAAAAAAAAAAAAGGGAAAAAACTAACCATAATACTGATAAGATAATAATAATACTACCAATTCTACTAAGAACAATATAAAATGCACTAAGGATTAACGAGCTGCTGGATTCATGAATATTAATCAGGTTGTGTGCATTTGCTTGAACTGATTTGCTGAAATCAAAACAGGGATGATAATAGGTGAGTGCCAGCAAATGAGATTGCTATATGCGCATTAGTTCCACCCACCGGAGAAAGCGGAAGTTCTTAAAAGCTGAAGAATTCCGGAACACTGTTATTTTGACAGGAAAATGCAACAAAGAATATTGTTTACATGTAGCGCGTCAATTCTGCATGTTATGTAAGACTCTCGCTCTGTCTCGCTCTCTCTCTTTGCATGTGTGAGACAAAGCGACGACGAGTCGTGCACCTTTACACTAGAGTTTACGGTATGTCAAATACAGTTGCGCTGCGCATCCACTGAGATGAAATGAAAAATAGTACAGATCGCTTGACAGAGAATGAAACTCTGAAGCGCTCAGTCAGTGTGTTCGGTGAGTGAAAATATATCTGTGCTAAACTTATACTTAGCCTCCAACTCACACATTGGTGAGTAAACACATCTATAAACACACTAATATTACACATCATTTAGTCGCCCAGAGTGAAGATTTAGTCGCATATGCAAGTGATTTACTTGCAATGTAGAGGGTTGACAGACAAATGCCTGGGCTTTCCATTTAATACCTGCTTTCGTCTTAAAGACAAACTATTCTTCTAACCAAGACAGATGAAAACTCTGAATGACTAAGCACTAAAACTGTAAGCACTGAAACTGACTATAGTAATTCTCAAGTCACAAGAATACAGATCATCAGGTGACCTTGCGAGACATCTCTTCTCTATTTACGGCCATCATCAATGAAATGTCACCTTGCTATGGATAAAATGATCAGGCTAAAAATACAGTTCTTTTAATGACATAACATTGTTAGCTCCTGCTGATATAATATTTCAATATTTTCTAGGATTTTGTTAATAACAATAATTAGTCAATATTTTGCTGAGTGTGTTTTTGTGCTGCCAATTTGGCTGGTTTAGGCCTGTCGTGAACAGCTGACTCCTGAAGATTTTCATATTCTTCTTACTCTGTGTAGCGGTTAGTTCACAGTGGTTAGTGACAGAGATTAACTGTTCCATTAAGGGGTGATATTTGCCCCCTTTGCATCAAAAGTGCCATTTAGGTGCACTGTATTTATCCAGACTGTTTAAGGCAGCTCAGAGGTAAATGCATTTACATTGCAATTACAATCGCATAAATAATGCTATTATGTTTTAAAACTAAAATATGAAACTAAAAAAAAGAACATCTTAATGAATGAGTCATTGAGTCATTCACTTTACAATTTATTCAAAAACTCAGATTCATCTAGAAACAAAATATCTTGGTGTTTGTTAGAGACGTACAACAGTTCTGTGGCTTTGTTTAGAACTTGATGAAACAGAATAAAAGCATATTGTGTCAAATTTAACTCAATATTAATTACTTGTTTTTGAACTGTTCTATAAAATGAATAGTAAATTTGCAATTATGCTGATATTTAGAAAAAAAACAGCCCTCTTGCTCCTGTGATATTTCTAAACTATATCATATGATACAAATAAATGACAACTCATTCTAACTTTATTCTAATAGGCTATATCATGCACTGAAAGCATGGACTCTCAAGGTGTGTTTTCGTTTGGTTTTTGCAAAGCCAGTGACATACTCAATGTCAGTTTTCACTAGGGCTGAGTTTTGACTACAATTTCATGATTCGATTCGATTCTCATTCACAAGCTTGCGATTCGATTCAATATCGATTATTTTGGATATATACTGTATATCATGTACAGTACATGCCAAATTTTCTCAAGGGAAAAAAATCTCTCAACTAATGCTGTAAAATATACATGAGAGTCAGTTGATACTACATTATTATAATATTGAAGGTTAACTGATTTGTTAAAATTTCACTTAATGAAGTTTTTTAAATAATAAAGTTACAATTACATAATATTTCTACTTCAATTTGTTTTTGTTTTTTTGTTTTTTAAATATAAACATAATGGTGGCTGTCATAAAATTATGGATTTATTCAAACATAAATTAAACATTGAAGAACAGTAACATTTATAATGAATATGTTATATGGTGCGTATATTTAGCAAAAGGCCCCTCTCTACAGTTTATTTTTCTGGCTGACTAACGAGTTTATGGTGAACGAATATGTTTTTCTGAGGTAAATGTGACGTTACGTGACATTGTTTATAAGCCGTTATATTGACGTCTTTGCGCAGCTGAAACACTGATTGAGCAATTACATGAGACAGGATACGGATTGTAAAGTTGTACTCTTTCTTTTAATTTACCTTAGGATGCTTAGTCATGTTTATTTTGTGCTGAAACTGGTATTAATGTGGAGGAGGTGATCAGTTCATGTCTGTTGAACTGAGGCGCTACAGCGATCTGTCACTTCACATTAAACAGCGCCAAAATAGCATTTATTGTAATACTGCAAGACATTGGACAGAATTTGAAATCTGAGACTTTGTTTCATATTAAAAGTACCAAAAGCACAATTCTTATTGCGATATATTGGATGAGAAGTGCCCTTCAATGTTCCATCCATTAACTGAAAACAGGCTAGACTAATCGATTCTTGGGATTTAAGAATCGATATCATTCTGTAAAAATGAGAATCGATTATTATCGAGATATCGATATTTTTTACCCAGCCCTAGTTTTCACATTTCAATATTATTGTAGCTAAAACCCCTGACAGGCATTCAAAAGAAGTTGTGTACTTTCAGCTGAGCATTTGCTACTGAGACGAATGGAAATGCTAATGGATAACTCCAGGAATTGTAGTCTCTTGAAAAATCAGAGAGAAGTCACATTTAAGAAAAAAATTCTTCCCCAACCTATATCAGCATGCTAATGATAAATTTAGGGTGAGTTACACAATGTTTTTATTCTCACAGATGAATTCCTCCTAGTTGCAATGTGAGGATGATGATGCAGTATAACAAACTTCCTGTTAGTGAGCTACTGAGGAAGAGAGAGAGGAAGCAAATAATGACTCAAGAGTTCTCATTTCAGCTGTTAATGACGCATGGACTCAAGCCACAATACAAAAGAACTAACAATTTTGTTCTGGCCACTGCTAATTTCAGAAAGATCTACATGGTCCTTCCTTTTTGACAAAAAATTACATGCTATTTTTTTGCAAAAAGAAAAAATGGACAAGAAAAAACATTTTTTTCCAGATGAGGGTGAGGCAGACCCAAATACTTCTGGTTTCAGTAGTGTGTGCTGCATTGTTTTCGCTGTGAAAAACCAGTCATGTTTAGGCAGAATCGGTTCGAGAGGATGTAGAAACTAAATATCAGGCAGCTTCATCACATCCTCTCAACATTTTTCTGGCCTCAGCTAGTCTTAAAATAAATCAACAGCATTTCAACAAAAGAGGACATGAAAAGCTAGCACAACAGTCCAGATTAGTTCCTTAAATGCAACATGTGAAGACATGAAGTCAAGAACAGAGAACTCGAGGTATCCCAACTTAAAATGAAAACCGTTTGTGCAAGTAATTGGCCTCTGCTCTCACAAACATAACCGCATACACACACCCACCCACAAATATGTAAGTGCTCCCATTATAGCTCCAGTACCAGTAGCTCCAGTACTTCTACTATGTTGTCAGCAAAACACAGACATTCACAGGGAGAAGGTGAATGAGAGGGGGGAAATAGAGAAGAGGAAGAGATTTAAGAGATGTCAAGAAGATTAAAGATACTAGAAAAAGACATAAATCTCCCTGCAGCCATCAAAGGGGTCATATGATGCGATTCCAATTTTTCCTTTCTCTTTGGAGTGTTACAAGCTCTTGGTGCATAAAGAAGATCTGTAAAGTTGCAAAGACTAAAGTCTCAAATCCAAAGAGATATTCTTTATAAAAGCACATTTCATTACACCAAATACAAAAAATAATGTTCTTTTTAACATCATATGACCCCTTTAACAGTGTTTTTTAAACAGCCACAGTACAGCATAAGCCCCACTGGTACAGCATTTACTTACAGACTGAAGTCTATTAAAAGTGTGATCACAAGGGTATCAAACCATTCCCAGAGTCCCAGCTAAATCACAATAAGCAGCTTTCAGCATCTATGACGCTATTGTTGTTCCCCATGTGTAAGTGACTACTGTCTGTATCCACAATCACTATGTTGTGTTGTAACCTGCTGAAAAAAGCCCCTTTACAGGAGTGCAAAAATCGATTGTATGTAAATGGCCACTGGACAAATTATTTTTTAACTACAGTATGTGATCTGTTGTTAAGACAATAAAATCCGACTGCTAGAAACTAATACGAGGCAAAAATGTTGAGCACAGGCAACATACGGTGTATAAATATGTTTGTTTGAGCACCCCAAATAATACAACATTAGCTGCATTTCCATTAACCTTCAAATTGCAAAAACTGAAATTGCGGAAAAAAAATATGCCTAATGGAAACACGACAACTTCGCAAAAACTCCAAAATATTGCAAAAAATTTTTTATTCTCGCATGAGGTGGTTTTTCAGGCAATTCAAAAAAGGAATATATCGCAAAAATGTACACAAAAGTCACATGATCATTCTTTAATGTACTATAACCTCCAAGAAACACCTCATATGTGGCCGCTCTCAAGTATAAATGGCTTTCCTTGTCATTAATGCTTGGATAACCCCTTATTTACACTGCACACATCTGTGGTGCATTACGGCTCCGACACGGCCACTGTAGTCAATGCTTGTGTTTATACCAGCTGTGCCGCAACACATTCCAGAAGTGTCTCTCTGCACTGCTTCACTAAAGATACACGCATATGTCTCCTTCGATTAAAAATTAATGGCTAGTGTGGTGGCTGCAATATACGTAACAACAATCCAAACAACATCCGTTGCCATGACTTATCACGAAAGGAAAAAATTATGTTTTAGTCGCATAACATTGGTTAATAGAAACACCGTCATTTCGCAATAGTTTTTTTTTAATCAACATTTAATAAAATATCACAAAAGTTTTGCACAAATCTGTAATGTAAATGCACCTATTGGCTCAACCAACTTTACCTGTTTTATCAATACAAGATAAGGCAGTTAGACAATTAAAGAAACATACAATCATTATTTACAGTCCATAATAATGTTTGGTGCTGTTAGTGGTACAGACCCTGTTGAAAAAAACAGCATATGCTGGTTAGGTATGTTTTGAAACATGGTAGCTGATTTGAGCTGGTTTAAGCTGGTCATGTACTGGTCCTAAGTAGGGATGCAACCAGGGCTCCAGACTGTGACCAAATGGTCACATTTTGCGACCATTTTTTCTGCCTGTGGGACTAAATTTTGTGTGCGGTCGCACTGGCGCGACCACCGTGTTGTTGAACTCATGAGCGCTGCCATTTCTGTTGTATATGTGAAACATCAAACGGCAAATGAAGCTGAAAGCATAACAAAACCACGCTACTCGCTTGAACTGTGCAATGCTTGTGTGTAGAGCCTGGTTTCTACTCGCCACGTCAGCAGGAGCACGAAGGTGCGCACAGCAAAACTGACGCGAATATTGAGGCAACGACGGATGGTTTTCATGCTAAAGTAAAGTAAAAGACCGCTTCTTAAACCAGAGAAGGTGAACATGTTGGTATTCTTGTTGGGGAAAAAACATGCAAGCACTGTCATCGACAGCAAGTTTAGTTTAGTTCTTTTTGTTTTCATTTTGAAAAGCTTGTTATCTTTGCTATTTACCTCACGTTATACTATGGATGCTCTTTTTTATTTATTTTTTTTATTCCTCAGTGTTTGCTAAACGTTCTATAATTTATTAGTATATAAACCTTGTCAGAGCTGTAATGCGGCACAGAAGTGTGCAGTGTGTGTGCTTGCCACGTGTCTACATTTGAAACAACGAACTTGAGCGCGCAAGAGATGCAATGTGAACGGCTATTTTTTATGATAAGAGGAGAGAAAAGCACTCCAGGTACATTTTGAAATGTACCAGGTTTATATATATATATATATATATATATATAAATAAAGTTGATAAGCAGTTAAATGTACTAAAGAAAAGTGTAAGCTTTTAATTAGTCCAATAATAAAATTATTAATTTACTTAACATGTTAAATTAGATTTACAGAAAATTAGATTTTTTTGTGCCGTTTTCTAACAGTTTGGACTTAAATAAAGAAAGAAAACTTGCACTTAACCTTTTCACAGGCATTTTGTTTTCATAGTTAGATATCGTGAATGATGTATCATTATAGGATTGTCGAGCAATATATTGATTATCGCAATAATCGCTGTATCGTGATATTATTGTGTCATGAGCCATGCATCGTGATTCGTATCTTATCGTGAGGTACCCTGCGATTCCCTTCCCTAGCTTATACTGGATTTTGCAGCACTGCAAATAAAGTTCTTACACGCTTTATGTTGCGAGATCTTCAGCATGACTAAGAGTGGAAGAACTAAAATGTGAGCACAGTTGTTTCGGGAATATCCTGGCCTAAAGTTTGGACAACCTGACAGGGCTCCTCTGTGTGAGTGTTCGGAATCTGTGAGTGTCGGCAGAAGACTGCCGTGACAAGGCTTTCCAAACCTTGCTTCATTTATACACATTTTGCTTTTTTTGTGGTTGGCCACTCATAAGCCATGACTGATGCCAAGACTATAGAGCAAAAGGGCAGCGACAACAATAAGGGTGGAAGAAAAGAAAGAGAAGTAGGGACTTTCAAACTGCATTAAAGGCTGTCTTTGTGTCCTTGTTTTAGTTTCAAAGTAAAAAGGCAGCAGTTTGCGGTCATCAGTAAAATTGGAGCTATGAGTGGCCACTTCTTCTGAGACTTTGCTAATGAGCAAGACATTTAAAGAGAGCTTTATGAGCCGCCAAATCCTGCTTACACCCAAGAAAGAGATTTCAAACATGATTAAGGATCACACAAGGAAAAGAACCCGGCTTTTAAATGGTGTCAGACAGGCCACAGCATGATATAGTGGAGTCTACTAAACAGCCTACATAAGGTGGACAGAAAGTAAAATAAGGAGAGTAGGGCTGTCGCGATTCGTCGATTTTATTCGACTATTCGATTTTTAAAAATCCTTTTGCTCGCGTCGACTAACCGGAAAAATACCGGAAGTGGCGCATTTCACAGACGAGGATGTATAAAACACATTATTAAGTTCTCAAGTTCAAGACATTGATGCTTGCATATAGAACAGCCACAGACTCAGCACCCGCCTACTTCCACTCACTACTACGAATCTACATCCCCTTCAGAAGTCTGAGATCCGCTAGTGAGCGACGCCTCGTGGTACCATCACAGAGAGGCTCAAAATCACTTTCCAGAACATTCTCGTTCACCACTCCTGGCTGGTGGAACGATCTTCCCACCCCTATCCGGAATGCTGAATCCCTGACAATTTTCAAGCGACAGCTGAAAACCCATCTCTTTCGAAGCTACTTGACTTCATCATAAAAAAAAAAAAT
>NW_015552570.1:418960-421732 GCF_001515605.1 Sinocyclocheilus anshuiensis
CAATGTGTAAAAACAATTGTCAGGCCGTTGGCGCCCCCTGCAGGCCTTTGTTGTAATGCGTAATGTACATTAGCTATGTATTTTAACAATTTTGTTCAATAAAACCACGATTTCTTGCATTTGATACTTTATTTGAACTAATTATTATTGCCTCATTGCTATTATATATGTATTTTAAGTACATTTAAAGGCTATTGTTTACTTAACCTACATCTATTTTTATTACCACAAAAATTAATTATTAATTATATTTTATTATTAGAATTAATTGAGTTTTACAGTTTTATCTTTACCAAATTATTTTTTGAATTCTGAATTCTTTTTCCATTATTTTCTGGATTCCATTTTAGTGGTTCCATTAAATTTTAATAATCAAAAGCATCTCCAATTAATTGATTTTATTTAAAAAAAAAAGTTTTAAAGTTTTTTTTTGTTTTTTTTTCCAGAAATACTGCACATGTACCTTCTCCTAAATAAATTCTGGTAAATAATATTTCTGGTAAATACTCCTTTAAAAAGTGTTTTTTGGTTATAATTTTATTAGTAGTAGACTAGAACACGTGGATACATTGTCATTGTTACACTATAATACTGAACTTTGATTTCAGTGATTTGGACTATGAGATGGACACTTGCTTCTTGCACTTTATGAAATAAAAATAGTCATTAGTGACAGCCCTAAAGGAGAGTGGGGAAAAATTGCTCTGATCAAACAAGCTCAAGCCATGCTAAAGTATAAATCAAGAAAGACATTTGGCTGGGATCACTGTAGGTAAACCAAATGTGTGTAATATTCTCACAAGCAAGACTTTATCATATTTTTCAGATATTATTGAATAATTTGAGTGCAATATTTTGCCACGATTTTTTTTTTTTTTTTAGAAACAGCACAAAACTCCAGCAAGAAAAATTCCTTTTATGCAAAATCATTTATCTTTATTTACAGATCAAGTATAACATTAGGAACATTTAATCATCTTGGAGAGAGTTTCATCGTCTTGACTGTCATAACCGAACGTGACACACAGTTTGAATATATAATATATATATGATTTAGATAGAGGTCGACCGACTGCATCAGCCGATTGTGCTGCAAATTAGGCCGATTTATAGGCAGGCGCATCTGTGGGCAGTTTAGCGTTGTTGCGGAATACCGGAGAATCCCTCTCCCTCTGAGGCTGCGTGAGACGGAGCAGCTCACACTCTGCAGCCGCGGCTTGTTCACACACAGCTTCAGCTAACGATGGCAGGGCAAAACAGACCGTTTCGAAAGCGGAATTACATTTTACCCTAGTAGAGTTGATGCCGGAAAGTTATCATATTCATAAGTGCAACAAGTCATTTGCATGTGAAAGTAGAAACACGTTCAATTCAGACGAAACTTCTGGGCTGATTATAACGTGCACGTTAACTTTCCTCATGAAATGTGTGTGTGGGTCCGACAATATCCTCCACGATGTCTTTGCTCGTGGCCAGTGCACTTTTAAGCAGTTATAAGCAGCAGGCTGTGTAATATGTGTGAACTCTTTTAATTTGTTATCACTATGGCCATTTGACTTATAGCAGTGTCCAGTGTTTCCCATACATTCAGTTATTTGTGGCGGCTCATCACAATATCAAAACTGACCACCACAAATATATTTTCCAAAAGGCTTATACTTAGTTGAATAAACTGAGCACTGCACGTTTCAAAATTAAAATGCAGCCCAGGTGTTTTTATTTGAATGTATCTTTGAAAAGAAAAGCTTCGATGTCATTTTCATTTCGTCTTGCCTGTAATGCCTGATAAAGTAGAATTTGTGAGCGCAGCGCTGATTTGATTACAGCTGTTACCGGGGAAACCGCTATATCTCCCACTCCAACAGCGCCTCCTGCTGGCAGAGAATGAATTTGAAGTCTGTGGGAAACACTGGTGTCTGTCAGCCATCATAAACATAAAGCATCCTTCAGAACTGTTTTGAGAAGGTGCTGATGTTTTGAGCCATGTATTATTACTCTAAATCGGGCTACTACTATTACTATCTTGTACCCTGCAATAAGCATTTACTCAAACTCACTTTTATGAGATGAATGGGGCAAAAAAAAGAAAATCGGCTAAACATGTTTGGCCAAAAAAAAAAATCGGCATCAAATATCGGCTGCCCTGATTTCTAAATATTGGCATCGGCCAATGAAAAACCCATATCGGTCGACCTCTAGATTTAGGTACGCAACATTGCCTGAACAAAATGTTTCAACATGATTGCAATGTGATTTTATACAAAAGTAGTTAAATAAACAAGAAGTTAAAATTAAGTGACTTACATTTTAGACAAAATATTGACTGTTTTTGCTCAATTTCGCTGATGAAAATAGTTCCAATCAAAGCCACAGCAGAACTGTTTTGTGTCTCCAAGCAACACAGCGGTGTTTCATTACTGAATGAGTCAATGAAGTGAGTCAGATTTTGAACGAATCTGTTGAATAAAGGACTAAATGACTCACTCATTCAAACAGTCATTTGCCGCCACCTGCTGGTTTGGTTTCAAATTTAAAACTATCATTGCATTTTTCCCAATATTTCTTATTTGTATGTTTAAAAAACATTTAAATCATTAAAGGTGCAATAGGTGATTGTCTTCAGAAACATTTTTTGTTATGCTGGTTGAAAGTCTCTTCACACCCCCATAGCAATCATTAAGTTAAGTGGTCTAAATGTATTTATCTGTATTTATATATTCTGTGGAAGGCGTAGGACCAAGGATGTAACGATTAACTGCGAGCCGGTTGAAA
>NW_015552570.1:422475-431997 GCF_001515605.1 Sinocyclocheilus anshuiensis
TACCTCTGCGCACCCGGTTCGCGCAGACAGGATACATCATCAGCGCGTTCACGCACGCTGTGCAGACAGAGGGAGAATGGCAGACAAACATCAACAACCCGATCTTCCTTCCTGGTATTGTAGTACTTTTACTAACTGTACTATAAGGTTTTCTCACCGGTGAACGACACATGATGTAGCCAAGCGTAGTGCTGGGTGGTATACCGGTTCATACCGAATACCTGTGTTTATTTTTGTTATGATATGAATTTTTTAAATATCGCAATACCGGCGTATGTCGCTTAAACAACGTTTGGAACGCGACACTGTTTGAGAGGGGTCCCTTTTCACTGGTGCACTGTGGTGAGGGAACAGCTGTATGTGTTACTAAGCGTGAAAGTTCCGAACCGTACAAAACAGCGTTTCCTAGCACCTGTCGCTTACTGATTGTTTGGAATTATAAGCGTAGATCATATCACATGCACTTTTTTTGTTTGTTGTTTTTTTAGTTTGTTACTCAGACGCAGGCAGTGCACTGCATGAGACAAAAAATATAGCCAAAACAACCGCATAGCCGATCTTTAGTGAAGATGCATGTTGATTTTATCAGACGATGCCACGATTATAAATGAGAGTGACTCCTGGTTAACGTATTAAAAGGGGTCGTGTTTAGTCACTATTTAGTGTGGTATTTTTGGACAATATTCACTCATCATGACAGTAAAATAGGGCATTCTAAGTCAATATACTGCAGTATTTCCTCTCTCAATCAGTAGAAAATATGGTTAACACCAGGTCATGCATGAAAAAAAAAATACACCGTCATATACCGTAAAACCGGTCTAATTTTGAAAAATACCGTGATATACATTTTTGCTCATACCGCCCAGCACTAGCCAAGCGGTTCCCAATTCCTGTCCTCACGCCCCCCGCTCAGCATATTTTGCATGTCTCGCTTAGTTAACACCCCCGATTCAGATAACCAGCTCGTTAGAAGAGAGCTACGTGCATGAACTGTGTTCCGATTGACATGCTCCCTACACAGTGTTCTTTGCTCCCTACTCCCTGAGCAGGGGAAATCCGTTGAAGTTTACTTCACTTCGGAACATTCATTCACGGATTTGCGCTGCGCAGCGTCTTCACACACCGACGAAACTTACTAGAGAAGTGTGATATAATAAATACTATTTAAATTTACATCTCGCACACTTTAATTCCCTTTGTATGGAACATATACGCTCGCTTCGAACTGGAATCATGGCGGAATATCTGTTGATGTCCACGTCGCAGGGCACTTACGGTCGAATAGAACAAACGTCGCATGTGATAAGAGATACATGTGAAATGTGCAGAGCGGGGGGTACGAGGACTGGAATTGGGAACCGCTGATGTAGCCTATTGTAGTAATGTTGTCTTTGGTATTCTGGTCAGTGAGCGTATATGCGTTCAGGGGGCGTGGCTTTGGACGGTGATTGCAGGGAGGACGGGACGTTCGCTTTCAGTACTATCAGGCTAAAGTTAGCATTTTCCAAGATCGATGGAGTTTGTTGATACTGGTTTCATTTGAATGGTAACAGCTCTAGTTTCTTATTATTCTAACCGAATTATTTGAAACAATGTAAGAATTTGATGTGAATGATGACACATTTAATAAGGTTAGTGAAAAAATGTCAATTTAAGAAACGCAGTGGGAAATGACATCTGTTTTGTTATATACAGCAACTCCTTTTTAGTTAATTGCTATTTCTACCTCTTTTCTAGTCATAGAGCACTTTATTTTGAGAGTTGTTTAAGTGAGAGAACATCTGTAACTTTGTCCAGATTAGGGGGAATTGTAATGTTTAATCATTTATTATGTAATAAATTTTTTGCATTAAAAAAGTATAAATTTTTGTTTATATATGCAGTCAATCATAGTTTTTAGAAAGAAAATCGGAATCGGCAGGTCACAATTACAAAAAAAAATCGGAAATCTGAATTGGCCAAGAAAATTGCAATCGGTGCATCTCTAGTGTTTAATGATGATGTGACAGAGGATAGAAGCAGCCGGAAGAATTGTGAAGTGTATAGGGATATACACTCTGCCCAGATTCAGTCAAATGGAGCAATATTGATTGGGCGGCGCTTCACAGTACAAATGGACAATGACCCAAAACATACAGCAAAAGCAACCCAGGAGTTTTTGAAGGTAAAAAAGTGGAATATATTCTGCAATGGCCAAGTCAATCTCCTGATCTCAATCCGATTGAGCATGCATTTCACTTGCTGAAGATAAAACTAAAGGCAGAAAAACCCACAAACAAACAACAACTGAAGTCAGCTGTAGTAAAGGCCTGGCAAAGCATCACAAAGGAGGAAACCCAGTCTCTGGTGATGTCCATGAGTTCCAGACTTAAGGCAGTCATTGCCTGCAAAGAATTCTCAACATTTTATTTATGATTATATTTATTTGTCCAATTACATTTGAGCCCCTGAAAATGGGGGGACTGTGAATAAAAATGGTTGTAATACCAAAACATTTTATGTTATATTTTTGTTCAACTCCTTGAATTAAAGCTTCAAGTCTGCACTTCAATTTCATATTGACTGCTTTATTTTGAATTCTGTTCTGGTGGCATACAGAGCCAAAATTATGAAAATTGTATCAGTGTCAAAATATACAGTATATGGACCTAACTGTAGAACATATCCAAAGGGGATTTTCACAAAGAATGTTTTTTTTACATTGAAAAACACGAGACATGGCATTGAGGTGGGAAAATACGCAAGGTTATGAGACACAAGTTGAACTTATTTTAACTTGAGCACCATATTTTTTAGAACACCGTTTCATGTGCATGACATGCAGAAGACAACAATCAAATGTCCATCAAGCGCATGTTTACACAGAAAACAAAAAATGGAAAAGCAGTGCAGTGAAATGCAAAAACCTGTAAAGAACTACTAGTGTATGTTTGATATGTCATGTTTGCATGATGGTGACAGGTGAAAGGTTCTGTTATTTTCTTTGCTTTTAAAAACATTTACAGTTAATATAGCCTACTACACACCTAAAAATAAAGGTGCTTCAAAAGGTTCTTCAAGCGATGCCATAGAAGAACCATTTTTGGTTCCACAAAGAACCATTCAGTCAAAGGTTCTTTAAAGAACCATCTCTTTCTTACCTTTTTATAATCTGAAGAACCTTATTTCGCCACAAAGAACCTTTTGTGAAACAGAAAGGTTCTTCAGATGTTAAAGGTTCTTTATGGAACCATTTAGACAAAAAGGTTCTTCTATGGCATCGTGAAGCACCTTTATTTTTAAGAGTGTACTCTAAAACTGAATGTCTACATTTTGAAATATTTTGCGTTTTTCTTATTTTATATTATTTCTGAACATGTTTAAGACAAGTTTGTACAATATTTGCCTGAATATTTCATGCATCTTTTCTGCAAAGATATTTTAACAAGTACATTTGTTTGACGTGTGGTGCACTCAGAATATAACTTTCTTTAACCAGATGGTTCAGCAAGTTTTTAATAAACAGAATGATACTTGAATCATGTTGTAGTTGCGCTTTTAAGTTGACCAGTTAAATCTTAAATCAAAATCGTTACCTTGAATAGGTCAAACATTTGGGAAAAAATATCCATATCACCCATCCCTAGATCAAATAGACGAGAACATCAGCTGCAAAGACATTATAAAAACTCTGATCCCTTCAGTTACACTGAACAGTGTGCAGTAGACTATGAAAATGTCCTTTTATTGTTTTGTAGGGTTAAATGGGATCAAATGTAATACCAGGCTCATTACAGCAGTCAGCTCCTTCCGTTACCACATACAAGCACTGTAAATAGATGCAGTGAGCAATAGCATGCTAAAGCAACAGAGCAGAGTGTAACAGTGTTAATAATGCAGAGGAGTGGGTTAGGCCTACAGCCAATAGACCAATGTTTCCCAACCGGGATGCCGCGGCACCCTGGGTGCCGTCTGTCGAGAGCAGGGGTGCCGTGTAAAAAATCATTTTGTAATAATTTTAAATTGCTAAAATGTTCAAAAAAGCATCTATTATATAAAATCCACTTCTGATGTCGCCAATAATTAGAGATGCACCGAAATTCCGGCTGCCGAAAATTAGTTCACCGCTCAGGTTTCACTTTCACGTGGTGTGACGCTCTGCGTATTATCCCGCTCTATGTGTGTGCGCTCCGCTCAGTCGCTCCACTCGTATACCATTCATGCGAATCGGAACAGCAAAGTCCACTCAAAAATTGAGCCGACAGGAAACATCAATGTAGTACAGTATTGTTTCTGTCTGCAACAGCCCTACTGTGTTGTAACAAGGTAAAGGTGCTGTAAATGGGCAACTCTGGTAATGCTGCCCTCTCATTCATTGATCTGCTAACCGCTATGTTATGCTCATGTGTTCTGATAATAATAGCTTTCTAGGACTAAACATTATTTGGATAATTGGTAAAAAAAAAAAAAAAATCTCTTAATAGCCCTACTGTGTGTTAGACCTACCCGAAAAACTAAAGAGCAATTTATTTCATTTGTAGGCCTATCGTGATTTTTTTTATTTGTGCTATATACTAAAAAAAGGTTGGGAAACACTGCAATAGACAGTCTCTCTGATATCACCACCTGTTCTGTGATGGGAAGAGAAATAGAGACAGAAAGTGAGTGTGTGGGCTGCAGCTGACTGAATCGCTCTATTCTAAATTTGTCTATAGAGACGGAACAGAATGATCTCAATAAATAAATAAATAACATCTGATTTAGGCCTATGTCTTCTACTGTTGTTTCAAAGGTTTCTATTTACAGTAGTAAATAGTAAAGTTACAGAATTCCTTCATCAAAGCAATCTATTGTGATCCTTTTCATACAGATGCTGCAAAACTACAGCGTCAAAGGCAAATAAATCAAGAGTAGACTAACCAAACCCAGAGTAAACATTACCCATCCACATTCAATGTCTATTAGCCAATGAACAGTGAGGCCAACACCTACATACTGGTATACAATAGCTCCCTTTACAATATTAACATGCAGCAATGCATAAATAGAAGACGGAGGCATGTGTAGTAGGGAAATCTATTCATGTCTTTCAAATGACCCAAGACAACAAGGCACCTACGCAACGGGCAGACAAGGGTCTCTATTTATGTACTACTCTATGACATGACTAGTCTACTGAAACACGGAGATTATGGTTGTGTCCCAATCCATATACCTTCTGCCTTAAATCAGATGCAATATTAGAATTACTCTATCTCAAATCATGATGCATTAAAAAAGTATGTCAACGGCACCCAAATTAAATACTATTTTTGCTTTTACAAGTGTGTATCTGTGCTTGTCTTCTCAGCTAATACTGCCCACAACAAGCCCTTGTGCTAGATATGAAGAACAAGAGCATGTCTATATATTGTCTACCACTTTAAAAGCTTGAGCTTTGTAAAGTCTGGTGGAGTCTGATTGGCTCTCAATGGTTTTAACTTTTTTCAGTTGTGTCATTTATCGCTCCTCTGTGTTGTTATTGTTATATGTGTGGTGTAGAACAATTATTAAAACTTCAAAGGTATAATTATAGTTGTCATCCCTTTGTGTAAATAGCCCTACATGTTTACATAAGTACATATCTACTGTATAGTGAGTGCACAGTCCTGTACACATACGGTAGGTCACATTTAGTCACTCCAGTCTCAGAAAACTCCCATAAATGTCACATGAATATATGAGATAAATCCATCAGATTTTAACATCCCTTCAACTCAGTTTCACTTTACTGTCAACTGCTACCAAAACCAAAGTGCTTTTCATTTTTATTGCTGATTTGACATAACCAGTTAACCACCAGACCTGTTCTGCAAGTCTGGACAACATCTGTATCTCGTATGGTTTCAGTCCCCTTTATTTAGACCCACCTTTAACTGAAGGCTTGCATTCTACTTCAAAACTCTGCATCTGAGAGAGGAAACTGAGAGGAAACTTTTTAGTGTTAGGGTAACATTTGACAAACAACAGATGTGCCTTGATTTTCCAATGGCTCAATTTTCTTGAGCCAATAGCCGTATTCCAGCCTAACAGCTGATTAGACAGCAGACACGTGCAAAGAACTGCCAATTAGACATGTGTATCACAGGTAGCGAGAGGCTGTCCCCCCATGAGTCCACTTAGAAGGGCTAATAGTGCCTTTTAATTTCAGACACCCATAAACTAGTTAGCAGGTGGCCTGAAGCTTAATCTAAATGTGACTAAAGCCTGGCTCACACTGTGCGATTTTGGACACGATTTGGTCGTCTGAGACAAATTTTGAAAATCCTAAAAGATTCCTATAAACCTAGGCTAAAATCTGTAGTCTTTGATCGTTAGTTTGACATGTTCACCGACAGCCAATTAATGGCTGTTGCGATCAAATTTTACCTCTGACGAAATTCTGGCAGTCAAAAGATTTGGCGCACAGTCCTGCAGTGTGACTTCTCCTACGACGAACGTCAAACTGTATTCGTTTTTCAAGACAAGCCATGATCAGAATTAATGCTAGAGACTACCAAAAACTCCGGTGCTCCCGTCCTCCGCTCACGGAATTCATCTGATATGTTGCCTTTGCTATGATAAACACCGGTTGCACTGCTGTTTTCAAGTGGGTGTGTAGTGCTGCTTACTTAAATACGCCGGTATTGCCGCTGTTCATATACTTTTGATGATAGCCAACATTTCAGCCACGCGTGCAATGCAGCTCGCGGTCACTTAACGTGTGTGGGTGGATAATGTAAAACTACGGACAAGTTTTCTTGCGCTCACCCGTTTTTAACACGTCTTGACTGTCGTACAGTCTGACATTAATAACAACTGAGATCCCACAGTGTGACATGATCATCATGTTTGTACAGTCTGACAAGTACATCCTAAAGGACTTTTTAAAAATTGCACAGTGTGCGCCCGGCTTTACAGAGAAGGGTAGTACTAAGCTGAGACAGCAAAAATTGTTCATGAAACCACAACCGTATGACCTGATTTCACAGTATTCAAAGCTCTACTCAAATGTGCCACTTTTTTTTCATTGGAGTAAGAACACATTAATAGTTGATTTAGTATTTAGTGATTTAAAGTATTCAAGCAGTCAAAATAATCAAAGTGCACAACCCTAGTACATGTCAAAACTGAATTTAGACAATAACATTTAAAACACTTCAACTGTTTTATATGCTGACATTCAAAGTGCTTTCATGATTCTTCTAATGGTCTCATCTCAGTGATTGACCTCTGCTCCATATGCACAATTGCACATGCAGAGGATTAGTTGTGTGTGTCCACATCAGTGAAGTAACATCTGTAGAGCACATGGGAGCAATAAACGTGCGTTGGCCCTTAAAGTGCCAAGTCATAAGCCTTGAATTACAAAGCAGGACAGGAAGTTATCATTTCCATCCAAATCTTCTCCTGTGCTGTGGGATAGCTATCTCACAATCCCCTCTGATCTAGCATGGGCTTACAGAAACACCGCCAAAGGAATTATCAATGATAAAAACTCATTGATAAATAATATATAAATTACTGTTGTAATTAGTGATCGACCGATATTGATTTTTTTTATAACCGATACCGATACCAATTATTTGCCAAATATTTATTTACTGTTATAAAGTAAATAAATGACTGAGTGAAGTAAGAACATACTTCACTTTAGTTTTTCCTCTTTTCAGTCATCTTTTTTTTTTTTTTTAATCGAGTAGTCGAATAGAATCGACGAATCGCGCCAGCCCTATGGAAAACACATCCCACAGCACAACCACCTGAACCCACCTTCAGTCTACTCATCACCTTAACTTTAATTGATTTTGTAGCCAGCGCCATAGCCAGACTGATAAACAAACACAGACCGGAAGTTAACTTCGGCCCAGGCGCGTGCGTCTAAAGCTTGAATCATAAGAATCGGCATCGGTATCGGCCGATCACCATGACAAGAAATCGTTACTCAGTATCGGCTGCAAAAATCCTGATCGGAGCATCCCTACCAAAAAGAAAAGTATGCTCCCTTCGAACTGGTTGTCTTTAAAATACAAATCTTGTGTAATCCCAGGCTATCTGTAATCAGAAGCACATTTAAAATAAAATAATTTCATTTCATTCACATGTTTCATAAACACATAATCCTTTATGGATTGCAATCCACCATCAAAATGATACATTTAATTATTCTAGCTGCTGTGAGAAAAGGCTATAAACGATCGGCCACCTGCAGGATCCTCACATGCGATAGCCTAGGGTGACCATACGTGCATGTTATTGGTCAAACTACTTTTCGATCATTACCTTCAGCAAGCATAAAAACAGGAAAACAAAACCAAAACAAATTCTGGCAAGGACGCGTCCGGGAAAAATGGCAAGTATGGTGTGTGTGAGAAGGTGGGATCTACGGTCAAAGTGATGCAATTACGCGTACATAGGATGTGTGTTCGACTTAAAAGCAGATCGATTAGTGTTTGACATCAAAGTACCTCGAGAGCATTTTGAAAGCTTAAGGAACCGTCTGTATGGCATTTTGACGTCATACACCGATTGGTCTGCACACGCAAACAAAGCCAAAACCTATATATTTTAGGCAATATAGAAATCCTGTCCAGGACGCATCCGGGAAAAATGGCATGTACGGTTACCCTACGATAGCCTAGTAGCCGGGACAACTTCTTTATGTTTACAGACATGACGTAATGACGCAGCAGCATGCTCGAATTTCACGCGAAAACCTACCCGTACCACTCAAATTAGAAAACATTATTATAAGCTAACCGTTGTGAATCGGGCTAAAGTAAGGCCATAGTTTTGAACACTGGCTGGTTATGTACTTGCTCAAATATTGATTTTGGATTATTTTTAACCAAAAAAGTTACAGACTGCAGCTTTAAGACCTCATGCACAGAACAAACTGTTACACATAAGTTTTGTTTCTCAACTGTTTACATTAACTTAATATCCTGTATACCGACGATGTTTAGTATAAATCGACTGTTTACATGAATACTCATCAAGACAGGCACTTTGACATATTTTTGTATGTATTTGGCCGTTTACGTGCAAAGAGATGCGTCTCTATGTGCGTGCGCTTTGGGTGTGAGGCGGCTCACAGAAAGGGTTTCGCAGTCCCAGAGCGAGCAAGTACTGAATTGAGCACTTGAATGTTTTAAATTGTAAGACTCAAAAGCACGTGCAAATGATACATTCCGTCATCTGTCGCAAGCATCTTTCACGTTGAAATATTTGTGGAAATTTCCCACGTACAAGCGCGGAAACCGTGGGAATCAGTAGAATTATGCGCAATCCACGAAATCCCGCGCCGAAATTCAAGCCCTGCTAAACATTTATTTTTATATTTATATTTAAATACATTTATATTTACAATAAAGCAATACAAAAAATAGGCCTATATAAAAAGTAAAAAATTTTACACAAATTAAAGTGCAAAAGAATGATAAAAACCAATAGGTATCACTTTACAATAAGATCTTATTAGTTAACCTTAGTTAATGCATTAACATTCACAATGAGCAATAG
>NW_015552570.1:432608-432847 GCF_001515605.1 Sinocyclocheilus anshuiensis
ATTATATGTTGGTACATAGGCAATATATTAGTGTTCTGAGAATCTTTAGTAATTTCGATTCAAGTTCCATATGCAAATTACAATGCTTTCACACAAAGGGTCATAAAACTTTGTCATAAAACCCTGCACCAGACAGAGCTGTCGGCGATTCTTCCTATTGCAAAGTCATGCAGTGTGTAACCTCCTGTCGTCGTTCCATCGTGCAGTGTGAACACAGCAACAACTGAATGCTACCCCAG
>NW_015552570.1:433392-433580 GCF_001515605.1 Sinocyclocheilus anshuiensis
CAAATGAGAAAGTATTATAATGTTTGCCTTTCTATTACTAATAATATTAAAGCAATCATTATAATACTTTTTTGTACACATTTTAATTCATTTTTTAACAGTTCTATCTGATTATTAGATATCCATATTAGACAGAACTGAACGACAACAGCGAACAAGAGGGAGAATGTGAGCGGTGTGCGCTCAGG
>NW_015552570.1:434027-434420 GCF_001515605.1 Sinocyclocheilus anshuiensis
GTTCCCAGCGCCGTCAAAATAAAAGTCTGCTGCACCGTCAAAATAAAAGTCCCGCCCCGAACACATCGGCCAAACAGAAAAACTTATCGGCCAATGCCGATATTTGAAAAATGCCAAATATTTTATATACCACTACTTAAAATGCATTCAAAATTCTGAATAATTTCTAATAAATAATTAAAAAGGGTCATAAAGCTCCCCAGTATTTCCAAACTCCCGCTTGGAATTTCAGCCTTTCTCATTGGACAAGCTCATCCTGAGAGGCGTGAATATTGTCAGGCCTTAAAGGCCTCACATCAGTGACCCGCCTCCAGTCTGTGGTTCTGTTAGATTCTGAGAAGATGTGAGCTAGAACGCTCCTAAGGACACCCTAAGTTTGCGCCAGGCCTCGGG
>NW_015552570.1:434510-434938 GCF_001515605.1 Sinocyclocheilus anshuiensis
TTTAAGTATTTGGCTCTGTGATGAACATCATAGCAAATACACAAATCTGAATGGCTATTTAAATAATTTAAACATGATTCAGAAACAGGAAGTGCAGCTGCTTTGTTTACAGGGTTTCCGGGCTAACGGCAGCATTTAAATAAATTATTATTATTATTATTATTATTTATGCAGTTTAGCGCCATCTGCTGTCAGAGAGTGAAAGTGCGCTTTCTTCCAGAGCTTCTCTCACATGTTCCGCCATGTGTTTCTCGTCTGCGCTTGTTTACGTCAGAGTGCGCACGCGTCTTTCACGCAGCATACAGCAGTGTTGTGCATTTTGACCAGTTGATGGGAAAAGTATTCTTAAAATGCATTCAAAATTCGGAATAACTTGTAATATATAATTATTCACGGTATTTAGAAGAGCCCATGATAACAATATCGTG
>NW_015552570.1:435705-439450 GCF_001515605.1 Sinocyclocheilus anshuiensis
TGATTAATTATTCATATTTCCCCTTTGAGCTGATTCGCTACACGTTAAATATTTTTAACGCGTTAAACTGAAAAAATGTATCACCTGCGTTAACGCGCTAATTTTGACACCACTAATATTTACGTTTTTGAACCGTTCGTTTTGTTTACAAAGCTTCAGTACATAACGGCACTTACGTCTGTCTTACGAATGTACTGCAAATGCTCTAAAGTACGCTGAAGTCGAACAGAAATGAGATATAAAGCTCTCTGCAGCGCGTCAGTCACGCTAGTCAGGAAAGTGAGTGAAACGCACACAAACACACATTTTTATCAAATAATACATCATTAATAGTGGTTCACTTCCGCAATTTGGTATGATTGCGTTCACATCAGCAGCGAACCGTACCGGAGTTCACATGAGCCGTACCCCAGACCACCCTTTTTAAGTGGACTCGGGTACGGTTCGCGGGTGCGCACCCGAGGTCGGAAGACAGCGTTCACATCATCCAAACGAACCGTACTCTGACGTCAATCGAACCCGGGTGCGCACCAAAAGTGCTAGTGTGAAAGCACCCTTAAACACCTTTCAAAAACAGAAAGTAGCGCAGCTGCTTTGTTTACGGGGTTTCAGGAGTAACGGCTGCATTTCTGCCGTTCAGCTCCATCTGCTGTCAAAGAGTGAAAGTGCGCTTTCCCCAGAGCATCTCTCAAGCACTCCGTCATGCGCTTCTCATCCGTGCTTGTTTACATCAGAGTGCACACGCGTCTTTGACGCAGCATACAGGGGTGTTGTGCATTGTGACCAGTTGATGGGAAAAGTATTCTTAAAATTAGTGGTTGACCAATATGGGTTTTTTGACAGCCGATGCCGATGCCGATATCTTGGAAAGCAGGGTGGCCGATATAAAGCCGATATAATTTTATTTATTTTAATTTATATTTAAGAAATTTGAAATCATTTGAAAATGGATTAAAAATAATTGTGTAAAATAAACATACTTATACTTTAGAAGACAAAGCATTTTTCACAAATAAATAAATATTTAATAAAAATCTAATTAAAAAAGAAATAAACAAGGTAACCAACAGGGCACTCAGTATTCTGGGAAGTTTGTGTGAATCTTTTGTTTTTTTTTTCAAATAAAGCCAAGGTAACACTCATTTTACATAAAAAAATTAAAGTCTGTCAATCGCGTGCCTCCAGTGAAGCTGAATTCTCCTCCTGTCAGCATTCAATTTGCACGGATCGACCGTCACCCAGAGAACACGCGATCATGCAGGATACAAATGAACACTTCACAAGATCTCAACTTGATTCGACTAATGCCGAGTTCACACTGCACGATTTTAGCCCGATTTTTTACTCGCCGACAGGTTTTGCAAAATCGCAGACAAATGCCCGAAATCGGAGGCAGATCGGTGCTCGTTCACGCGAGTGACCATCACGCAGTGTGAATTATTGTAAAATGCTTAAATATCGGGGAAAATATCGGTAAATCCATATATCGGTCGATCTCTAGTAATTGGGCGGGTTTTGTAGCGAAAACCTGTCAACCCTGCACCAGACAGAGCTGTCGGCGCCATCAAAATAAAAGTCTGCTGCGGCGTCAAAATAAAAGTCCCACCCCGAACACATCGGCCAAACAGAAAAACTTATCGGCCGATGCCGATATTTTAAAAATGCCAAATATTTTATATACCACTATTTAAAATGCATTCAAAATTCTGAATAATTTCTAATAAATAATTATTCTCTGTATTTTGAGGTGCCCACGATAACAATAACGTGCATATTCATTATCGTGATATATCGCATTACCGAATACCGGCACATGTCTAGCATGAACTAAATATCATCTTAACATCAGCTGATTAAAGGGCAATCCTGATCCTAGAGTAGGGGTGTGCGATATGATTTTTGATCGTGGACGATAAAATTGTCTCCACGATCTGCTTTGAAGAAATATCGTAGTATCGTGCTACAGCGCACATTCAATCAGTTACAGTTCTGGTGCCTCCGTCTCAATCTCAATATACTGTAGGCTACAACGCGACATACATTCACATCAGTGTTAATTCAGCGCTAGAGTTACTCTCAAGGGACACTGCACTTATTCGCAAACACAAAAGTACATTATTTGCATCTGCTTTAAAGCCTTGCCGGTTAAACGTTTAATTCGCGTGCTGTTCTGGCATGCACTTTTTCTGAACGTCGACACCCGAAGCGCGCGATCTAAAAAAAACTGTCATACAGCGCCTGATTACTGAACTAAGTTATCTTTTGCGCTAATACTGTCAAAACACACAAGGTTTACATATAGAGAAAAACGGATACGTGTCTGTATATTAGATAGGGTTGGGTATCGTTTGGGGTTTTTTTCAATACCGGTGCCAAATCGATAATTTTAAAACTGTTCCGGTGCCTAAACGGTGCCTGAACCGATACTTATTCAAAAAATGAATAAATAAAAATTCCCCCAAAAAATTATGAATTGACCATTAGCACTATAAACACATGATGTCTGTTTCATTCATACTGGACGCCAGAGGGCGCCCTCGCACAGAAAATCCACATATCCAGTCACAGAAGTAGCGAAACTCAGGAAATCCCTTATATGGACAAAGGCATCGCTATTATAGCTAGTGGTCGACCGATATATCGCCAAGGCCGATATATCGGCCGATATTGGGCATTTTTTAAATATCGGCATCGGCCGATAAGTTTTCCTGTTTCTTAAATATTAATTAAAATAAATAAAATTATATCGGCCATCATGCTTTCCAAGATGTCGGCATCGGCATCGGCATCGGCTGTCAAAAAAACAATATCGGTCGACCACTAAGTTAACTGAGTAAACAGAACATATAGGCCTAAACGGTTTGAATGATAAAACAAAGAGAATAAACACTCAAATGCGACAATATAGGCCTAGTTTATCTGTTTTATTCAAGCCATCTGGTATTTTCATAATAATGAAGTATTATTACTATTAAAGTAGCCTATGGAACATATTTTCTGCCTCATTCTGTGACAAGAAGCCACATCAGATCACAAAAGGAAGCATCCAAACTTTTGACTGGTACTGTATATAGAATACAGTATATAGCCTACATAAACAGAAAATATATACATAAACACATTTTTTGCAATGATAACTCAAATGTGGTGATCAAACACTTATGATGATGTGACAAACATAGGCCTATGTAATGGAGGTAGGATATTTAACAATTTAACAATAAACTTTATTATTCAAAGTGAGCATGACATCAGTGCACTTAACAGTAAACTTCACTTCACTTATTATAAATGAGGACATTCGTATTTAAATCGTCTTTTTGCAGGTTAATATTCACAGACACAGTCTATATATGTACTGACCTGTTTTTTATTTATTCATCAAAAATAAGACAAATTCCATGAAATTCCGCGTTATACAGTAAATTCCGTTTTTATGACTGGATTCCGCGATTCCGTCCATGTTTTCTGCATCGCGGAAATCATAGGGCCCTAGCACTACTAATGTAGTAAACGAATATGATAAGCTCACTGTGAGAGTAAAAGACGAGGGCATTGATGTTTATTTACTTAGCATTGAGTCTCTCCAAGTAGGTGACAACGTAGCGTTAAATCACCATTCAACAGACTCAAGCCACCACCGCACTGCCATCTATTGGACTGCAGAAAGATACTAACTTTTCAATCTGCTACGTTACTGACTGTACTGACAAACTATGCTGACACCGTGTCTGCGCCGCAACAG
>NW_015552570.1:439529-440881 GCF_001515605.1 Sinocyclocheilus anshuiensis
TAGAATCATTGTAATGTGATGATCAAATATAGGTGCGGGTGGGTGGCGGGCGGATAATTTGAAGCAGAGGACTCGGGTGAAGTTTGAGCTCATCCGCGCATCTCTACACTACACTGACCTGGGTCGGCAGTAGCAAACAATGGAGCGCGCTCTGCTGGACAAACTAAGTAATTACACCATTCAGAAGCATTTAATCTGCGTTATATGTTCTGTAAAAAAAATGTTCATATCAGCGGCATATTCGCCGATACCAATATGTTGGCGACAGGCTCATATCGGCTGATAATATCGGCTAAACGATATATCGGTCGGGCTCTAGTTATAATGTTCTTTTTTGTTGGACAACAGGTTTAGAAATGTGAATACAAGGGAAGTTTAGCTTTAGGCATTTTAATTTAAGCATGTTTAGCTTAGTTAACGGAAGGCTACCTGCTGCCATCAGAGCAAGTGTAATTACTGCATTCATGTGCTCCTCGGATGCTCTCATTTCCAGAGTTGTGCTTAAGTCGGAATGTGAAAACAACATGGACACTCGCGTTTAGAGGTTAAACGGATCGTAGTTGATCCGTGATCCGTACGGACCAAGCCCCACGTAACCATAATAGAGTATAAGTTTATCATTTGTTCTTATTTACACAAGCAAGCAAATTTTAAACAATTCCAGAGAGAAAAGGCGAAAGGGAACTCGATTAGTTACACAGCTGCACACACATGAAGCGCGCACACGCGTTTCAGACGGTGCGCGAACACCGAGCTGAATCATCTGAACAGACACATAAAATTATGACAAAATACCCATCTCAACAATCATTCAGGTAAACAGTCAGTTATGTCTCAAGTGAATGAAAACAGCTGAGAAAGAAATCGGATGTGATGTGTATCATTTTATCGGATCCGTTCATCAGGTCTTAAAGGGACAGTGGCTTATAAATACTGCTGCTGTCATTAATGATCATCAAACAACAAAACAGCTGTGATAAAAATCTATATTTAATTTATGCAGTGAAAACTTTGCAGTGTTATTTTCCCTAATTATTACATTTCTTTATTTGAATACTACCAACCTTATTTTATTTGTAACATTCTTTTGTATTTATCTATCGCGTTACTACAAAGATTTGTAGGATTTGTATTATTAAGATTTCCGACTTGAGTTCACATGCATTTTCTCAGTCGGGAAATTATTTTTCATGTGCGGTGCCGGTGATGATGCTTCTTACGTCAGTTTTGGAGAACTAGAGGACAAATATTTTAATCGATCGCTCAGGCATGGCACTGAAATGAGGCACCGAAATCTGCGTTCTGATTCGGTTCTAGTACATACCGGTTACATAGGTACCGGTGCCATATTG
>NW_015552570.1:440996-443190 GCF_001515605.1 Sinocyclocheilus anshuiensis
ACCCCCCCACATCAATTTTTTTTGATTTTTTTTTTTTTTTTTTTTCAGTTTATGAAAATGTTTTTTGAAATATCGAAATATCGGAAATGTGTTTAAAAATCATATCACCGTTATTGAAAAAAATTATATCGCGATACATATTGATATTGAATTATTGTCCAGCCCTATGCTAAATACACCTATTGTACCTTAAAATAAAGCAATGTTGTTTTATTTGTATAATATATATATTTAAAATGTGTATCTTTGTTCTTATTTTTTAATAACAAAGATAAAATAATGACAAAGATTTTTATCTTTGCCCACTTTGGCCTAAATATCTGCCATCCTTTTTTATATTTTGTTACCTTGAAAGGATTTGTCTTTATAATATGGAAATTAGCTGTAATGCTCAGACAACTTGCAAAATAGTAAAAACCAACATGACAAAGAATCGTGAATCGTGTGATATATCTTTAAAAAAATCATGAAATTACATTTTTGCCATATCGCCCACCCCTATCCTAAAGGCTTCATGTCCTCATGACTGAACATAAAAAGCAAACTATTATAGATATAAAATGCATTTAAAAGACATTGTACGGGACATGTGAATATCTTTTAGTTATTTCACAAGTTTTGACGCGTATATTCCTATCTTGTATTCATCACTCGAAGTCCATAGTTTTCTTTATCGTGGTTTATTCTTCCAAGTCAATAAAGAATCACATTTCTCAAATACAGCATAATCCTCTTGTTCAGCAATATCTTCTCAACAACTTATTTGTAGAGATACTATACTTGTAAGCCAATTTATGCTATATCATATACAATTATGAAATGGTCAAAAGCTTGTGTTCTCCCACCGTTCGTCTGAACTTGTGCATGTGCGTGAATATCTTTTTACGTGAACTACAAAAAATTACGTCACTGAACGTGCAGTAAGAACAAATATAAACCAAATAAATATATTCAACAGTAAATGACTTATTAACAAGAACAATTATTGTACCAAATTTACATAATAAAAATGTGAAAATATAAATTCTGAAATATGAAATATGGCTCTTACAGACATTTTTGGGGGTGTTATTCAATACAGCAATCAGCTATTTCACTCTGGGCACACAAACGTCACAAATAACAAATAAGCCTTCTTATTAAAAATGAAAACAGGCCAAACACAGTTATCCCAGATTGCCATTGGAGGGTTATGCTTTTTCTACCTAGGATATAAACTACTCCATATTACTATTACTATTGCCATTTATGTCTAATCTGTTTACGTAGGTTATAACACTTATTAAAAAAAGCCAGTTTTAGAGGAAATTACCAAATTTGAATGCCCTTAAACACAAAAGCAGCAATAATATTAGGTCTGTCGCAAAAATAATAAATATATCGACTTATCGCGCAATATATGTACATAACCTCAAAAAGTTTTGGTGACGCAATATATCACCCATTATATTTACTTAAAAAATGTTTTCATGTTTTGTACATTCCACTTGCGCCTGTGTCTTTTGCAGCTTCTTGTACATAATGTGGTGTAGTCATTAGATGCTAGTTCAAATTTTAAAAAAAATGCTTCTACAAAAAAAGTTTCATCTGCAGATATGGCCTTGTTTAGAGATCTGTGCCTTTGTGCATACGACATCTGACTACTAAGTAGTGATTGTGTTTTTCAGTAATAGTGTGCACCCTTAATTTACAGAGAAAAGAAGGTCAGGGAAAAATCTCCATACAAGTTCTTTGTGCATTTTTCTTTTTTTCTACTTGTTGCTTTGCACTTTTTGTTAGAAAATGTTTATTTACTATTTATTCAAGTTTTTTAAGGTATAATAGGGTCTAATATTTTGATACTTAATTTCCATGATCTAAATATTCTTAAAAATTAAAAGTTTGTTGTCATTTGGAAGTGTGTAGGCCTTCTTGCATTATTATGTCGTTACATTATGATTATATATTCAGTGGCATAAAATGGTGTTTAAAATGACAATAATATCGCTTATCGCAATTATTTCTGGGGCAATATATCGCACAACAAAAAGTTGTTATCGTGACAGGCCTAAATAATATAATTGTATGCAAAGTTTAAAGGGGTCATATGATGCGATTTCAAGTTTTCCTTTCTCTTCGGAGTGTTACAAGCTGATTGTGCATAGATAAGATCCCTGAAGTTGCAAAGACTAAAGTCTCAAAACCAAAGAGATAT
>NW_015552570.1:443381-446073 GCF_001515605.1 Sinocyclocheilus anshuiensis
TTTGAACATTAAAGCATGTCAACATATTCTGTTACACCAAATACACAAAATAATGATCTTTAAAAAAGCATCATATGACCCCTTTAAAATAAAAGCACTGCTGTCCTCAAATGTCAAGAATGTCAAAACTCAAGACTGGCTGTATGAAATTAGCTATGCCATTTCACTATCTGATGTGGCGACAGCATTCCACGCAGTTACCCAGGCTGACTGAGATTTACACAGCAAGTATGCAGTCCATTTCCTCCACACATTCCTGTCGTCTGAATGTGGACCCGCCAAACGCATTTTGACTGCACTTCCAGATATTCAGCTTTGGGACAAATAAGTCTGTTCTTCAAAAAGCTACACTTAAGTTTCCTTAAGTCAAAATGCAACAGGCTTCATTGAACTACAACACAGTCCGCCATTATCCTAATCACCATCATCAAGCATGTTCACAAAACAAATTAATTGATAGGGTCAGTTACCGTTATCCCAAACTCCTCTGTAGTGTGGAAGGATTATTATTTCCCTGAAAGTAGAACAGCCGGCAAAATGAATGAGCAGCATCAGAGACGCTGAAAACACACCTCCATCTGCCAACTCAGAACACAGAAGAGGCTGGTGCTACAATCATTGTTAGTGACAGACAAAGGGTGTGTACTTGCGTGCTTGAAAAAATGCAAACCATGCACAGCGAAGTATCAGTGAAAGCATCAGCGGCGTTCACGTCATGATGAAGTGGCAACCTCCCGCTCTCTCTCTTGAAACCAACACGGAAGTGACTAAAACTGCAATTCATCGACTGGCTGCTAGAGACTGGCTCCAAAAGGGAGTCAGTCCCATAGACCTCCCATGTTAAAATGCCCAACTTTTCAGCAGAAAAAAAAATGTTTACAGCCTGGTACAAAAAGTTGTTTTGGTCTATATAGGTAATTTTGCCCTTCATGACAACTGTGAGGGGGGTGAATTTTTTTATAACTCATCCGTTTAAATTATATTAAGCCTTAAAGTTCTGCATAATTAAGGGCGTGGCCACTTGAATGACAGGTGGATTGCCGCTCTGCCCTACAAAAGACAAAAGACCTTTGTGAAACGGAGAAAAATGGCTTTAAACATTTTTATTTGTCCAGAAAAATTAAAGGGGTTCTATTATGCTCTTTTACAAAGTCTTGATTTTGTTTTGGGGGTGTACTAGAACAGGCTCTCATACTAGGTTGTTCGAAAAACATTATTTTCACATATTTTACATTATACAACACCTCTCTCCCCAGTCTGGCATGAATGGCTCAAATAGTTTCTATATCAAATGAAGGCCCGCCTTCTGAAATACGAAATGTGCTGTGATTGCTTAGCTGGGCCAGTAGCACTCGGCACCTGGTCGGGAAATGTCATGCCCCTCACCATAGCCACCTGCAAGCTTCAGTGTAAATATTGCGTCAACATCAAATCAATTTGAGCGCGATTTAAACCCGGATGATTGTAACCACTCTAAGTTCGTCTCCGACATAGTGATAACCGTGTCTCCGACATAGTGATAACACTCATCGCCTTCTCTAGTATATGTAGCCTATATATATATGTTTATATCAACACCGCGCCACCGGCGGTAGTTGGTCCATTACAACCGCGGTGGTAAAAATCTGCCACCGTCACAGCCCTAACTTGAGCATGTCCTTTCGCCCTGCTGTCTTTATGTCTACAATTAGAGACACAGCCCTCAGTCCTCCCGGGTACTGCTAAACTAATCCACCCACAAACCAAACATCAGCCACAGAACAAGAGAGAGTGGAAAAATACGATCAGAGGAGGAGGCCTGGATATGACTGTCTGTAAACAGGTCATGAATTAAGTGAGTTTCTTGCTCCAAATTCAAAACAGGCTTCCCTGGTTTTCACAGTCTAACACTATGTTCTAAGCAGGTGTGACACTGATAAAGATTCCAGCGACAAATAATTTCTGTGTGACAATGAATATGACAATGGGGTGTGACGTGACACAGTCAATCACAGAACACAGCTAATCAGATCAGTTCTCTCTGTTTGTGTGCTCTCACAATGCACTAAATTTATTTTATTTATTTATTTATCAGACGCTTTTATCCAAAGCGACTTACAAATGAGGACAACAGAAGCAATCAATTGTAGTATTAAAACAACTAAAAACAGATCCAAAACTAAAAGCTAAAACTTTATAAATACTACCTATACCCATTTTAAAAATAAAGAGATTAAATAAAAATGACAAAATGCATACAACAAAATTTCAAAACTTAACATTTAAATGAAAAACAAAAAATAAAGCTAAAAACAATTCAAAATATTAAAGAACAAAAGGTATGAGTATAATAATGATTCTAACATAACACTAAGCCAAACACCAAAAAAAAACATGTACAACCACACACACACACACATACATACATATATATATATATACACACATACACATTTATAAATTCAATATATATATTATTTCATTTCCATTTAGTTTGTTGAAGTATTAAAATAACTCAAATTAAATAAAACTAAAAACTTAATAAAAGACCTATACAGACATAATAAATTCAGACCAACCCTCTACATTGCGAATAAATCACTTGCATATGCGACTAAATCTTCACTCTGGGCGACTAATTGATGTCTAATATTAGCCAATGGCTAATAAATTCTTAGATTTTACTCGCCAGTGTGTGAGTTGGAGGCTGAGT
>NW_015552570.1:446534-452503 GCF_001515605.1 Sinocyclocheilus anshuiensis
TAAGAGTATAATAATGATTCTAACATAACACTAAGCCAAACACCAAAAGAACAACTACATATGTGTATGTACAACCATACCATTTATAAATTCAATATATTTCATTTCCATTTAGTTTGAAGTATTAAAATAACTCAAATTAAATAAAACTAAAAACTTAATAAAAGATACAGACATAATAAATTCAGACATAATGTAACTAAAATTAAAATAAATAACAAATACAAATAATACAAATCAAATTACAGTAGTTTATCAGTAATCCTAAAAAATAACACTGCCAAACACACATGCTAAAACAACAACAACTTACTTACACATAGTAAGAAATGGTTATAAAAACTGAAACAGAAGCGAAACAAGTAATAGGAAAGAGGAGAAATAAAAAGCGATACTTATCCTTTGCCGGTGTCCCTGCAAGGTAGAGTCAATGGTCTTTACACTCTTCGGTAAAGAAATTTATTTATAGGCTAAATCATATTGTCTAACACAGCAAAACATGTATATTGAGTAAGTATGCTCTTTGGACCTGACAGGTTAATCTATGGTTGATTTGTTTGACTTCAGGCATACTGTTTAGTCGTATCTCTTGAGGAAAGCCCTGATGTCATTAACAGGTATTGGTTACACGTGTCACATGCATTTTCCCTGACAACTACACATGTCTGATGCTGCCAAGCATTTAATCAGCAGTGACAGATAACATGTTGTGTGTAGATCCAAATGACTAGTATATTACACATCAGTCCTTACACCACACACTAGTGCAGTGTTCGATACATCGATACGACGATGTATCGTCACAGAGATTTGACGGCCCTGGCCCTGTATCGATATTGTGGCACTTGTGCAGCAGTGGACCACACTTAATTTTAATACAAGAACAACGTTTAAAATGGAGTAGAAAAGTGCGAGGTTTCTAAAAAAATAATGAATAGAGCATAATATATAGGCTACAACAAGGTTTAATCTGGCCGCAGAGGAACACAACTGGGTTGCCTGATATAAAGAGACTTCCCACTTGCGCAATACGGAAATATCTGCTAAGTGTGTTACTTATCTTTGTCAACCTGGCAACCATGTGCACGCGCTCTCTCTCCACTGTGGATAAACGTGCTTGCTTTCTGAAAACACCGGTTAGCTTGCAGTTTAGCGATCTCCGCTTCAATATTCTATTCTCAGAAAAGTGTAATTCATCAAGTGTTCATTTATGTGAGAGAGAGAGAGCGAGAGAGAGAGAGGGGCTGTGTATGTATGAATTACCACCGTTTTGCCGTGTTTCTCTATTAACAGTGAAGCTGTGGCTTTAATTCCTTTAGAAACGATGTTACCAGCTCCTTGTAGCTGTAGCTACAATGTAGCTCTTGAGCTTTTAAGCTATTTAGTTGATAAAATTGCGGGGAAGCGCTAAAAAGTTTGTTCCTAAATGTCTGAGTTCGGCCGCAGCGTGATCTGTGTGAGTGACTGAGCGTGTGTGTGCGTTAGATACAGAAGACACAGCGCATTAGTTTAGAACTCTTCTAATTTTTATTTTTATTTAAATGTATTAGAACGAGTACATTATTATTTATGGGCTTAGAAACAAGATGTAAACATGAAACATACGCCATTACCTATATTGTAATGTGGTACAGTTATGGATGCCCTTCATAATGCAGAGGTCAACTGCCTGCACTGCCAATCGTTAGAAATGGCACTATAGTATGCAGTGTTTAATAAACAGCTGTTTTACTAAATTCTGCTGAGGTGAAATTCAGTGCAGTCCTGTATCGTGATACGTATTGTATTCTGGTGTAATGTGGGGTTTGGGTTTTGTTTTTGTTTCATGTTCATGTTCATGTCTTTTATTATTTAGTTTAGTCATGGTCCCTGTTTGTGTCATGCTTCCCTTGCCCTCATGTATTCATGCCATTGGTTCCTCTGTTCATTCTGTCGCTCAGTCAAGGTAATCGCTCCATAGAGGATTATGTTCAGGATTTTTGTGGACTTTATCACCAGGTAGATTTTAATGAAAAGTTCCTTAAGGACATCTTTCGTTTTGGTTTAAGTAAGGACATGCCCCGCTTAATGCCACGCAATACCCCTCAATGGTCACTTGAAAAATACATAGACTTTGCTCTGCAGTTGAGTGGATCTGCTTTCACTGTGGGTGTCATGGAGAAGGAATATGTAATGTGGGGTTTGGGTTTTGTTTTATGTTCATGTCTTTTATTATTTAGTTTAGTCATGGTCCCTGTTTGTGTCATGCTTCCCTTGCCCTCATGTATTCATGTCATTGGTTCCTCTGTTCATTGTGTCATGTTCTGATTGGTTGTCTTAGTCATGTGTCTTGTTTCCCATTGGTTTGTTCTTGTCTTGTGACCCTCTTGTCTGCTATAAGTAGCCTTCATGTTCCCATTGTGCCCTTGTCGTGTATTGATGTTGTAACCCACTGTCGGTGAGTCAAGTCTGTTCATGCCTCGTCAAGTCTGTTCATGTCAAGTCAAGTCTGTGTATCTAGTCTTCGTCTGTTTGGATTATGTTTGGATCACACTGTAAATAAACTGCACTTGGGTTCTCACTTACGCTCGCCTTCAGTGGACTAATTCGTTACATCTGGCCTCTGTATCGTGATATGTATCGTATCGTGACTTGCTGGTGATACACAGCCCTACCACACACTATAGCTGCGATACAAAATCTAGTGAGCTCCCTATAGGAACAACCTTTTCAGGCCTCATCTGATGCAAAGGTTCTTCCAAAAGATTGGCATCTTAATTACGTTGCCTACTAAGAGACCTTGTTTTGGCAGCATCAAATGTATACTTCATAAAGAAGGCAAACATTGAATATACTGCGATGAGCTCAGTGAAAAGAATACATGTAGGATTTAGGGCTGCATGATTATAAAAAATATATATCATCACATAATTGTGATCATTAATTTTGATTACAGTAATATAATTCAGATACTTTTTTGTGGGCATGCACACAATGGATGATCAATATACTGTATCATTATTAGAGCCCGACCAATATGGGTTTTTTGGGGGCTGATGCCGATACCGATATTAGGGAGTAAAAAAAGAGTAAAAAATCGATATCGATATATTGGCCGATATTCTTTATGTGTAGGCTATATGTGACTAGGGTTGGGTACCGAACTCGGTACTTTTAAGGGTACCGACCGAATTGCGTCGGTACTACCGAGTACCGATTCACGTTAAATCAATCGGTGCCAAATTTCGGTACCTGAGAACGCATCTGGGAGCATACGCTACAGAGAGAGAAAGAGAGACCCTGTGACGTGATGTCACCCCTGCAACTCGTTCAAACAACACACGGGGCAAGCCGAAATGTTCTGAAGTGTGGTTACATTTCTAGGGCCATATGATTTCTGTGAAAACGCGGACGGGATTGCGGAGTCCATTCATGAAAACGTAATTTACTCTATAGCGCAGAATGCCACGGAATTCATCAATTTTGGACGAATAAATCAAAAGTAGCCACTGCCACTTAATTTGAATCGCGATATGAACTAGTGTCTGTGAATATTAAAATGCAAAAAGACGGTTTAAATATGAATCCTGCATGTTCCGCTTGCCTCTGTATATGAATGGCGGAAACACGGTTTTGTTTACTACACAAATACTGAAGTACGCGTGATGCTCGCGGTGATTTTCGGCCTCTGCGTCTCACTATATGACGGCATGAACACAAAAACTTAATCTCCAGAGCTGCTGTGAGAGTCACTTCGCGAGAATTTTACCGTTTCATTTGAGAAAACTAGCATCATCATACTGTATACATTGCGACTGAACCGAATCATTTAAACAGTTGAATCATTCAGGAATGAAACACCATCACGTTGCTCAAAGACGCAAAACAGCTCTGTGGCTTTGTTTGGAATTATTTTTGTTGGCGAAATAGTGCAAAAACAGGCAATATGGTGTCTAAAACGTAAGTCTCTTTATAAAACTTCTAGTTTATTGAACTGTTGTAAAAAATCAATATCGCATTTGTATATGGTAATTTTTGGAGAAAAAAAGGCACTCTTCCATGTGAAATTGATTAACGATATGAAGTGGTATAAATATACACATTTTCTGCCAAGAAAAAATCTTCGGTCTGTCCAATGATTGTATGAGTCCAATCGTCCTATCGGTCTGTCCAATGAGTCATTAGGTTTTTAAGGACCCGCGGACACCCTGAACTAGATTAATCACTTAATTGTAGAAAAAAATAATACAATTATTAGCCTATTAATAGGGCTGGGTATCGTTAAAAATGTTTCGATATCGATACCGATACCTTGACTTCGATACCGGTTCCTGAACGATACTTTTTTCGAAGCTTTCAGTCATGTAACGTTAGTATGAACGGACATCTGCATATGATCGGAACTCCACGCAGCTCCCGCGCTACTCTCCATTGAAAATGAATGACCGGTCTGTCGCTTGTCGTTTGTCAGAGATAGTGGAAAGCCGACTTGAAACGCAGTGGAAACGCCAGTATGACGAGGATCGTTTTCATTTTAAAACAAAAACGCACCAGTGTAAATGTAGCCTTACAGCTACGGCATCGCTCTCGCAGATGACTGATCTGCGCCGCACCTCTTCTACTCTAGACTTTTTAAGGATTTATATTAGGAAAACTTTAAGACATTTTAAGACTTTTTAAGGACCCGCGGACACCCTGAACTAGATTAACCAGATGATTGATCTGCGCCGCACCACTTCTAGTCGAACACACCGGCTAGTGCTGCAGGCTTATTGGCTCACTGACGCTGATGAGATTAACCCCTTAGGTATCGAAATTTGGTACCGAACGACGAGACGTTTTTCGATACTCTATGGTATCGAGGCAATTCGGTCGGTGCCTAAAAAGTATCGAACTCGACACCCAGCCCTACCTATTAAAAATGTTTTAAAGGAATATTCACACAATTTTTCTTCTATGTATTAATTTCAACAGTAAAAAACTCTTTCAAAAAAATCAAAGTTTAATTTTCATTTGATTTAAAATAAATGTTTAATGCCTTCATTTGATTTTCAGAAAAATTAAAACAAGAATTTCTGGGAAAAAAAAGAAAGAAAGAAAGAAAACATTTGTAGGGCCCTATTGTTCAAAATGTTGAAATTGAGACTTTTGGACTTATTTTTTCACTGAAATAAATGTGTTTGTAATTACACAGAGAGTAAAGTACCGAAAAAAGGTACCGTTGGGTACCGGCACCGAAATTCAGGTACCGATACGGCGGGCTCCTCCTCCCTCACCATCCTCGACGGCGGTGCAGCGAAGGGGTATTCGGCGATCCCCCTGGTGGAGCGGGTGGTAGCGATGCAATTGTGTCCTAAGTCCGCCTCCTCCTGGCGGGGAGACCCGGTACTTCCTTCCCGGGCCTGTAGGCATTCGTCTGGTCTAACCGGCGGTGCCTATACGGCTTGCGGGGAAGCTGCTTCCGCCTTACACGCCATGGCGTTACTGCAGGTGCACCAGGCTAAGGCACTGAAGGACCTGCACGAGGGTGGTCACGATACGGCAGTTCTGAAAGAGCTCTGAACCGCCATTGACCTCGCGCTCCGAGCGACGAAGGTCACCGCGAGTTCTCTGGGTCGTGCGATGTCCACGCTTGTGGTCCAGGAGCGCCATCTCTGGCTGTGTCTGGCAGACATGAGGGACACCAACAAGGTTCGGTTCCTCAATCTCGACAAAAGAGCAGTTTCCTTTATCTCTGGGTCCCAGGAGGGTCACGGAGAGTTGCGGACGGTCTAACGCCGGACCTCACTCATCCTCCTCCTTCGCCAGCCAGCAGCAGCGGGCGATTCGAGAGCGGCAACAAAAGCCCTATCCAATTCTGCAGGCAGAGATCGCAGTCCTACTGGCGAAGGATGCGACAGAGCCGTTCCCTCCGGCCGATATGAGGTCGGGGTTTTACAGCCCTTACTTCATTGTACCCAAGAAAGGCGGTGGGTTACGGCCAATCTTGG
>NW_015552570.1:452717-453027 GCF_001515605.1 Sinocyclocheilus anshuiensis
TATGACTGGATTCCGCGATTCCGTCCATGTTTTCTGCATCGCGGTAATCATAGGGCCCTAATAATGCAGCAAACGAATATGATAAGCTCATTGTGAGAATAAAAGATGGGGATATTGTTGTTTATTTACTTAGCATTGAGTCTCTCCAACTAGGTGACAACACAGCGTTAAATCACCATTCAACAGACTCAAGCCACCACCGCACTGCCGTCTCCCAAATGTCTTATAATAATTGACTGATTACATATAAGAATTTGACTCAAATGATAATGCACACTTTTAGAAAAAATGGCTTTAAGGTAAAAATGAC
>NW_015552570.1:453460-478363 GCF_001515605.1 Sinocyclocheilus anshuiensis
AATTTCTGTCACTGCTGTGAACTGACCACCACACAGAATATGAAGAATATCAAAAACTTTAGGAGTCAGCTGTCCACTGTAGTCCTTAAGATATCAGCACAGTAACACTCAGTCAAATTATCATTATCGATAAAATCCCAGAAATAGAGATATAATTTTTTGTCAATATCGCACACCCCTAGCCACCCCTAACCTGTTCCGTGCAACTGGCAGAGCAGAATGTAATTCTTTTCATTTTCTCTCTTCTTCAGCCCATTTTTTTCTCGCTGTAGTAAGCAGAAAGCAGTGACTGAGTGATTGGGTGCTCCCAGTGCTACAAAGTAAAAAAGTTAATTTCGAGCCCTGGTACGTCATAAATAGAACGAGGCATCAGTTTACAGCATCCAGTGTAGACAGCATCACTGATTATAATGGGTTCTATTCCACCCTGGTCGCGAGCGGTGCAACAAAATCCAATAGAAAACATATGACCGATGTGATAAGCATGAGTTGTGGGCCGCGGCGCGGCCGGTATAAACACCAGCATTGACTGAGTGGCCGCGATCAGCTCCGGTGGCCGTAACACATGCTTTAATGCGCCACAGACGCGTGCCGTGATGCGCAGATCAGCTCTCGTCTCTAACGTCACTGAATCTGCCATTAAAAATGAGCCATCTAATCATCATATCATCATGCAAAACTAAGAATTAGAATCATTGTAATGTGACGATCAAATATAGGTGCGGGTGGGTGGCGGGTGGATAATTTGAAGCAGCGGACTCAGGTGAAGTTTGAGCTCATCCGCACATCTCTACACTACACTGACCTGGGTCGCCAGTAGCAAACAATGGAGTGCGCTCTGCTGGACAAACTAAGTAATTACACCCTTCAGAAGCATTTAATCTGCGTTATAGCCTATGTTCTGTAAAAAAAATATTTCATATCAGTGGCATATTCGCCGATACCGATATATCTGCGACAGGCTCATATCGGCCGATAATATCGGCAAAACGATATATCGGTCGGGCTCTAATCATTATTACAATATTATTATGTGCCTATTTTACACAACCACATAAATGCAACCAAAATATAACATAAACATTTATTTGAACACTCTGAAAATTGTAAATCTTGTTGTGGCAGGGCTCCAAACTGTGACTAAAACGGTCGCATTTGCGACCAAAAATATTAAATTACGAGTGAAGTTTTTGCTGAGGTTGCCACTGGCGACTAGGCCTATGTATTTACATGTTATAACTTAAAATTTTGTAATGCTTTTTTCCTGATTGTTTTGCGATCACATCTTTTGTTATGTTCGCATATTAAACTGAGACCATGCGCATCAAAGTTTTAGTGGAAAAAATATTTTCAAACAGTCCTCATCTCTGCCGCACAGCAGCATTGTCGCACACAGTCTGCTAAACGCATCTCAGTAGTGCAGCGCGAGAGAGATCGAAATGACGGAGACGCAAGAAGTGAAAGTGCAGAAAAACAGCGTCTATTTCGTGCACAACTTGAACAAAGTACAACAGGTAAAGCTGTCAGCTGTGTGGATATTGGCAATATCGTTAACCATTCTCATTTGTAATCAGTGCTAATATGGCTTCTTCTTAACAAGATCTTAGGTCTATGCTGTGTTCTGTTTAGGGATATGCCAGTATCAAATTTTCATGTTGCGATTAATTGCTAATGTTTTTATCTCGGTATACGGTATTATCACGATGTTGAAATTTAGTTTAAAAAAAAGTGCTGTCATAATACAGTATAACAGGTTTAATAACTTTTTTCTTATAACAAAAATAACTGAACATTTAAAAGCAATAAAGCAATACAATAAAAAAATTTTAAAGTTAAAAGTTTTACAAAAGAAAACTGTGCAAAAAGAGTGCAAAAGAATTATAAAGACCAATAGGTATCACTTTACAATAAGACCTCATTAGTTAACCTTAGTTAATATGCGTGAACTTCATTATTTGAAGCGCACTTGCCATCCTGTAATCTCAAAAAGCTTTGTGCTTGGTTACTTTTTAATAAACAAAGTATCAGCTTTAAAATTATTCAAAATTCATAACAAAATTCAAACAATAAATACAGTTTTGTTTTTCTTTGTGCTTGGTTACTTTTTAATAAACAAAGTATCAGCTTTAAAATTATTCAAAATTCATGACAAAATACAAACAATAAATAGTTTTGTTTTTGCCGCTCTTTAATGCAGCAGGCGCGGTTGCTTTAGCGCCTCCGTTCAAGTGGCAAGTGAATCCATTATATCTTTCTCTTTACTACTATAGTAGCCTACATAATGAACATGAATTAACATCAAAATGTAGGCTATTTTATAAGAGAGCCTACAGTACAACTTACTGAAATGTCTCATGTAAAAGCTCATTCAGTGTTTCAAACTGCGGAAAACGTGTAAAGCTTGTAAACATTGCAACGTAATATACATTTACCTCAGAATAACCATTCGTTGTCCATAAGCTCATCAGTCAGCTAGAAAAATAACTATAAAGAGGAGCATTTTGCTATATTTATGCGCTATTGCATTTTAATATTTTTACTTAACCTGTTGTCTACATGATTCAACTCCTCCTATAAAATTGCATTTTACTAATTAAGAAAAACAGACTGAAAGTGGGAAAGACATACACTCTTAAAATTAAAGGTGCTTAAAAGGATCTTCACAGAACCATTTTTGGTTCCACAAAGAACCATTCAGTCAAAGGTTCTTTAAAGAACCATCTCTTTCTCAACTTTTTATAATCTGAAGAACCTTCTTTCGCCACAAAGAACCTTTTGTGAAACGTAAAGGTTCTTCAGATGTTAAAGGTTCTTTATGAAACCATTTAGACATAAAAGGTTCTTCTATGGCATCGTGAAGCACCTTTATTTTTAAGAGTGTATGACAACATTTACAGGATGCATTGAGGAGGAGCCCAAACTACACTCAGTGGCCAAGTGATGCTTATGTTCCATGATATTGGTACAGATTCTGTGTAATAAACAATGCGTGACTGTATATTTCAAGTTGGAAAAGACATTTAGTTCCCACTTTAAGTGAACCTTAGTTCCCAGGTCATCTACAAGATGGATTAAAATGCTGATAAAGTCAAGAAAAGATGAGACATAAACACATGACAGTATGATAAAATGTAAAAAAAAAAATAATAATAATAATAATAATAAAATAAATAAAACACGTTTATTCTGTGGCACCTAAAAAAATTATTTGGCGCCTAAGTTTTTTTCTTATAGGAGCCAATGGCTCCTTACTTGATTTTTTTGTTTGGAGCCCTGTGTGGACATCCTGAAAATTGTAAATCTTGTTGTGGACATCCACAAAAAAGCAAATAATATAGCTAATGAAATAAGAAATCTTAAATCTAAAAAATGTGTATTGATTGAGTGAGTTTGTGCAGCCATTACTTTCCATTTAACTGTGCCGCCCTAATAATATGGCAGATAAGAAGATTTGAAACAGAGAAATTACAGATTAACTCTTAAATTGACTTTATCCTTTTTTTTTGTATAATTGGTTGACTCATTGGCTGTATCATTGGGGTTACTCCACCTTCCTTCGCATTCAGGTGAGATTCACATTCATGAATCATCTCATGGCAAACTTCCGTCACCACTCTTTTCGGACTCAGAATTGACAGCAGAAAAATGCCAAGCACCCCATGTACTAAAATAACTCCACTTAATCAGTTCTCTTCTAATAGTCCCATTGATTAGAGCAGAGCGTGGAAATAATGTGGTGTTGTGGTGGGATGTGTGATGCTGAGCTGCTGTGTAAGCAACATACCTTCTGCACGTAATTAGGTTTTACTTTACACACACTCACAAAACCACACTGGATACATAAGAACTAATGCACTGATCACTTTTTAGAGCAGAACCAAATCATACATTCACATTTTCTCATTATTGGCCCTGTCCCAAATGGCACCCTAAACCCTTGCGGTCTTCCTCTGAGTCCCCACTTTCGTGACGTAATGCCGCGTTGACTGTCGGGTAGAAGTCTGCTGGGGAGCTCGCCCCAGTGTGGGCTCGGCAGAAGTGCGCATCGAGGGCGCATAATGGCCGCAAAGGGGGCACTCGCTAGCACCCTTTTGAACGCTAAAATGACGAATGGGACACCCTACGGTCTCGTGGACTTAACAGACACGCGCACGCGGTGGCCACTGTAAGTCCGTAAGACCGCAAGTGCACATGAAGTGTTCCGTTTGGGACAGGGCCATTATTTACCCTAGTGCCTAAATGTTTTTGAATAATGAAGATTTAAAATTCCCTCTACAGGTTTTCAACGACATGAGGGTGAGTGAATGATGACAATTTTCATTTTGGGTGAAGTTAAGCCACTAATCCCATCTTCTCATCTATCACAGACACAGTCACACACACACACACACACACACACACACACACTGCTACAGCCTTTGAGAACCATCCACTCCTGAATGTCTCATATGACTGGAAGTGAAAGCTTCAGCGAAGGTTCTACGAGGAAGACTCAAATGCCATTTCATTCAGTCTGACCTTACTAACTCATTTGCTGTTCATAGGTGATGTAGCCAAAGTTCCCCTCCATCCTCTCCACCACCTCTACCAGGTTGGCCCCTTCCTCAGTCGAGGGTTGGCTTCACCCTGCCTTCATCTTCAGGCAGGATCTGCCAGCCTACCATAAGGCCTGAACCATGGACAGGGCTTACATCAAAGGATTTTATGAAAGGACTGTAGCTGGACTTATATTTGTCTGATCATTTATCTTGATTCTTTACAATAAAATATGTAAAGCGTTCATCTGCCTCCCGAGTCCTTCTGGTAGCACTGACCTTCTTTTTCCAGAGGCCAAATACTATTTATAGTGACTTCGTTTGATCTCAATGTGCGTGCTTTTGTTAGAGCAAAGAGGATGATGAATGAATGAATGATGCATTTATATAGTGATGATGTTATATGTAATGATGTGACTAGGAAGCTGGGCTGCATAATGTCATTACTTCCTCAAATTTCAAAGATAATTTACTTTATCTGAAGAACCAGTCAAGGTCCTTGAACCATATGTGACTATTCAAAACACCTCAATTACACATAGATTAATGGTTTAAAGCTGTCTTAACCGCTGGTATGACCTCACAAATTCCAGCATCTCACACAAACACTCTACATTATAAAAACAAAAGACATTTAACCCTTATCTTTTGAGACAGCAGGGTTTTATTATGATCAGACTGCTGCAATATGGATTCGTAGAAATGCAGAGAGCTCTATCTAGGACAGTGTGTTCTAGAGAGCTTAGCTGTCTATCCAGAGACACACTTGCTATTTCCTTTGATGGTTTACCCAGAAAAAAACTTGAGGGTGTAATTACCTACAAATAGCTAGACACTGGGTGATTTAGGGAAGTTTTACTTTGGCTGTTTTAACTTTATTTTGGTTGGTGAAAGAAGACGTATGAAAGTTTTCGAATAAAAAATTACTTGTTTTCTGCAGGGGTTTTTTCTCTATCACTGTGTAATCACACTGGAGGACTGCCTACGCCCAAGCCTGACTGACTTACTATGAAGATGCAGTAGAGGTCTAAACATTTCCTCCGTAAAAGGGCATCTGTAGTTCATCTTAATTCTATGGTTGCAAAGCTGTATTTAGCTGCTTTAATCTGACACACATTGACTCTAAAAATACAGGCTTTTTAATGTAAAATGTTTGTAATGTGCTAATATACACAGATCAAAAGAGCACTCCCTATATGTCATTGGTTATCATTAGATGTTTCATAAGGAATCTTGCTTCCGAATTCCAAGAAAAAAAGGGAGAATTGTGAGAAAAAAGTCAGAATTACAAGATGCAAACTCAGGAATCAGAGGAAAAGGGGCAGAATTATGAAATATAAACTTGGAATTGCAAGAAAAAAAAAGATTTTATCTCACAATTCTGTATTCATATGAGAAAAAAAATCGGAATTATGAGAAACCAAATCCAAACTGTGAGATAAAAAGTCACAATTTAATTTTTTTTCAGCATTCACGCGTTGGCTTATTCGACCGTAAGTGCCCTGCGAAGTGGACTTCACATGAAATTCCGCCATGATTCCAGTTCCAAGGGAATGTACACGTTACATTCAAAGGGCATTAAAGTGTGCGAGACGTGAATTTATATTTAGGGATGCACCGAATGTTCGGCAACCGAACCGAATAAGCGAAAAGACCGAATAAATTGTACCGAACAATGATATGACGCGATCAAATAGCAACCAGCGCAGAGTGAGAGGTGCGCACTCTTTATTATGCAGCACACACGTCAGCAGCGTGGAAGCATTTAAACTGTCGGAGAAAGACGCAAAAATCATTACAAGCACCGACAGCGAGAGACTGTTTAGAACTGCATCGCATGTCTTCAATGAGAAGAGGAAGAGGTGATTAAACTGCTGGTTACTGTATGATGATTGAAATCGCGAAATGGCCTTAATTAGTAAATAAACCGCAGAACGTTATGTTTTCTAATACACGCGCGCATTGCATGTATTCTGACAGCGCTGCACGAACTCGCAGCAGATCTGCTTGTTAACCAGGGTTCAAAGTCCAAAGCGCGAGGAAAATCTGTGCTGATACAGTCGTCAGTTGCTCAGTCACATTTTTTAATTTTTACAAGGCACGTGACAATGCGATACATATGACGTATTCGTAATGAGACTCTAAAATAGTATATCAGTCTGGCGAGTAAACAAAAAATTGTACTAGCCAATGGCGATTATATTGCCAAGGTGTAAGTAGAGGGTTGAAAGCACAAACGCAACGTAAACGCTCGCGAACAAAAGTCTTTCGCCTGTTGCCATAGTAACGGTTCGCCACTCGAACGTTATTTGAACGGGCTAAACTATTTGTTCATAACATTATCTATATCCGACAACATCGACAAAATACAAGCAAGTCATTACTTACCGCTTTATAAACGTTTACATAACACAAACGTATCACAAAAAGTGTTTGCTTAAAAGTTTTTTTGATAACAATTCGGTTGGGCGATACCTGATTTCGAAATCAAGATAATTACTGACAGATATTCCTGCAAAGTTGACCACCCTGAAACTCAAACATTCTCAAACTAGATAGATAGGTAGATAGATAGATAGATAGATAGATAGATAGATAGATAGCTATACATTAAGTGAACTGTGTGAATTGGCAGTAAATTTTGAACACTTAGCTGTGTGACACTAAATTACCTAACGTTACGTCTGAACCAGTGTAACACTTAAGCGCTTCACAGTTCAGTTTGTTATTCACAGTTTGGCTCAAAAACACGCAGAATCGTAAAAGACGTTTTCAAATAAATGAAATGTGTCATGTCAAATCTTGTCGACGCATCTCAGCAGTGACTGGTGTCTCACCGCTGACTGTGACTCTGTCGCTGTCCGAAGACATCACGCGAAATAATGAATATAAAATGAAAGGAATATGTGAGCTTTGAATCACTATCCTTATCACAGCAAGGGGCCGGTGCGAAAGCTCGTCAGTCAGACAGCGGTCACCGTTAAAAACAGCAGCTCACACTCTCGCGCGCAACACGACAACATCCGTTGATAAAAGTGCGGGTAAGTACAGTGTTTGTCCCAACGACGACTATAAATGATTCCTTGAAGTGATCAAATGTATTAAACGGAATCACTACCATGCCAATATAATCTCCAAAACAAGAAAGACAATGATAAATTTAGGTTGTGACTCACCTGTTCCCGAGCGCCGAGGAGCGTCGCCGCCGCTGTCACTCACCAACCGAGGATGCTCGAGCGCCGAACACGACTCCTCCGCTAGGGGCAGCGCGCGGTACTGGTGCAGTGAACGAGGGGCACGCTGGGAATTGTAGTTGGCGTAGTTGTATTATTTACTAATAAATAACCAAGAAAAATAATTTAAAAAATAACCTACGTTTTATATTAAATTTTAAGATTTTTTTATTTGTATTTAAGCTGTTTGAGTGGCTTTATTGTCTTTGTTTAAGATAAAGGGAAATAATAATACTGTAAATATATTCCATGTCTTTAATAATCGTAAGAAAAGTACGTAATTTTGAGATTCAGAGCACACACAAAAACTCGTGTTATAGTTATATAAAACATTATCCAGGTTACAGGACAGTCTGGGTGGACTGCAGTGCCAATGCAAAGGTCACCTCCCTTTCTGTCGAATCTGCAGAACCAATTATTATTATTAGAAATATGTACAACATAAATGTGGCGTGAAGTCCTGTAAATGCTTATAATTGTATCGCATATAAAACAAAATTATAAGTATTTACGGGACTTAATAACTAACCAAGACGATTTATGTAATTTAATTGTTTTTCTGTTGTTGAAAATCGACGAATGTGTTCTTGTTTAACGTCTGCGTGACATAAACCACACGCTTTCAACATGGCTGCGCCCGCAAAGAGCACGGATGCTTCAATATCAGTTACTACGGGTCCATCGGCAACTGTTTCAACTGCGGAAAATGTTCCACTACAGTATAGTCTTATTCTGGATCACCTTATCGGTGGCAAAAGGCAGATTAAAGACCTGAATCCGACTGTTATGGGTGCTTTACCGAGCCCTCAGAAAACAGAGGAGCAGAAGATGATCGAGAGGGGAATGGAGAGCTGCGCGTTTAAATCACTCATAGCATGTGTCGGAGGTAATTCACTGACAGTCGTTTAATATGTTTTACATGCCATACGCATTAAAACAGTCTAGTTACACTCGTTGCAAAGTTACCAGCTCAAATCTGTGTTGTCATGTCTGACAGTTCACTAGTTTATCAGTGATCACAGTAGAATCAAGTATTAGACATCCTGTGATATCTTAATAGTTCATACTAAAATATTGACTAATGCAGAACCACATAATACACAGCAATTTTTGTTATAATTCATATGTGGACTGGTTTTGTAACGAGGAGATATTACCGTGATCAATATGTATTTAATTCACGACCAACAGCTCAAATGCAGTATTTCTCCTGCAGGGTTTGTGTTGGGAGGTGCTTTTGGTGTCTTCACAGCCGGTATTGACTCCAACGTTGGGCTTGATCCCAAAGACCCCCTAAGGACCCCCACAGCAAGAGAGGTGCTGAGAGACATGGGGCAGAGAGGAATGTCATATGCTAAAAACTTTGCTATTGTGGGTGCTATGTTTTCATGCACGGAGTGTCTCATAGAATCGGTAAGTGTCATTTGTCTTGTTTTGTCTGACCGCCTTTTGTTGTGTCATGAATTTTTTTCCTCGAGTCAAATAAGCACAAATTGTTTTTGTAAATGTAAATTTATGTTGTGATCAAATTCACTGTCCAGAAACAACTAGATATTATTTAGTGATGTTTTATTTCCGACAGTACAATGCCTATTTAAACTACAAACCATTGATTATTGTTTTACAGGTTGCTTCTCATTTCTTATTTGTGCATCCTCATTTCCTTACACCTTAGCTCCACCCCCTTAGGATTTGAGGGAAGGATGCAAGGAAAGAAAATGAGGATGGAGTAATTGAAGGAAAACTCATTTGTATATCAGAATATTCTTGATCAATCAAGCATCATTTCAAAGCTTCATCAGCTGAACTCAAGGGAAATGCATAATGAATATTAATAAAGCAGGATGCCCTTTTGAAATATGTGAGATGTATGGTTTATTTAAACTGCAAAGGTCAAATATAATTATTGTGTCAGATGACAGAAGGGAAAGGACCCTATATGTGCATCAGGTGTTTTGACAGGAAACATTTCTGCATAGAATACACCTGTGTATCCGGTGGAAGCCCGTTTCCGCCACTGAATAAAAAAAATTAAGGAAATTGACTTTTTAGACTTTTTATCTCGCAATTCTGACTTTTATTCTCAGAATTCTGAGATAGAAACTCGCAATTGCGAGTTAAGTCAGAATTGCAAGATATAAACTCGTAATTCTGAGAAATAAAGTCAGAATTGCATGATACAAACTTGCAATTGCGAGTTATAGTGGCAATACTGAATTGCGAGTTTATATCAAGCAATTCTGTCTTTATAAGATGCAATTGCGAGTTAATTCAGAATTGTGAGATATAAACTCGCAATTCTAAGAACATATCAATCTCCCCGCAAAACTGGACCTTATAACTTGCAATTGAGTTTATATCTCACAATTATGAGAAAAAAAAAGTCAGAATTGCGAGGAAAAAAGTCAGACTTGTGAGATATGAACTCGCAATTGCAAGAAAAAAGTCAGAATTGCTTTTTATCTCACAATTCTGACTTTATTTCTCACAATTTTGAGTATATCTTGCATTTCTGACTTCATTTCTCAGAATTGTGAGTTTGTATCTCTTAATTCTGACTTTATAACTCACAATTCTGAGAAAAAAAGTCAGAATTGTGAGATGTAAACTCGCAATTGTGAGTAAAAAAAATTCAGACTTGTGATACATTTTTTATGGAAAAGGGCTTCCATATCCTCACTTATAGTTCCTCGGGAAACATACTCGCTCCTTGTTCCTCGCAGTGAAATTAGAGAATTTAGATTTCCTACTAGATGGCCAATGTTTATTGATATCCAGGTCACAGGCTGGAGGATGGAGGAGCAAGGAAACGAGGAAGCATTGATTTGAGCATTGAGAAGCACCCAGTGTTTATTCTATCCTTCCATCCATCAACCTAAATGTACTAGTCATCATAATTTATATACTGATGTAGACTGTACTATAATACTATAGTTTACTGTTTAAAACACAATGTTCAGATTATTTATTAAAATTAAATCAATTACATTTACTACTCAGATCTTTTGCCAAGTGTCATTGAGTTTAAAATGGATTAATGGCTCCATCTAGTGGTTGTGTAAATGAACAGCCTTTCTACTTATCCATTCCTTGTAGGATGTTTTGCAAAAAATTTTCACTGGCCAATTTTTCAGGACTGATCCTCCATCTGAAGAATGGTTTTATTTCTCTTTTCTAGCATCGTGGGAAATCTGACTGGAAAAATGCAGTGTATAGTGGCTGTATTACAGGAGGTGCCATTGGATTCAGAGGCAAGTAATTTTTCAACTTGGGTTTAAAGAATAGAAAGGATTTAGATGTGTGGTAATGTTATATTATTATCTGGACTATATGAATAAGCTGTCTCTCTCTTCATTAGCTGGTCTTAAAGCTGGAGTTCTGGGCTGTGGAGGTTTTGCTGCGTTCTCTGCTGCCATTGAATACTACCTCAGATGAACAGCAGCTTCAGGACTGTTACCGTGTACTGTTGTGAGTTCCTCACTGTATAATGGAAGACATTATCACAGGGGACATTTTGCAATCTTCTTCTGTCCCAGCAATCAAGAGGCGTTCCATCCCTCCAGAAGAGAGTGGAGTGGACCAATAGAACAACACTCAAGCAGTTGTTGTTTTTTTTCTTCCTGAGGGATGTCTTGATTGTTCTCTGTCAGACCATCTGATGATGCACATCGCCTAAAAACCTCCTAGGATGATATTTGTACATAATTGGACCTAAAATGATATGCTTTGTGCTGGTTGTTGCACTGAGCAAAATAAGATAAAATGTCCAGCGATATACTTTGTCTGTGGAAGAAATAATAAAGAGTGGTATCAAGTTGGATGGGGTGTAACGGGGCATAACATCTTCATATTTGTTCACACTTGTTGTCTATATTATATTATGTAGCCGAGTAGTGTTCCAGTGAAATATTAACACACATCTTCTTAGTAAACAAAGGCTGCTCAGTTTAAAAGAATTCACCAAATCAGATTTATTTTCTTTCAAAGTGGTGTTTGGATTTACAAGTTTCCAGAAAATAAGCCCAATCAAGCATTTATATTAGTTTCACTCTGTAGCCCCTTTCTAAAAGGAGAGTTCTTCAAATGTCATCCTACAAACAAACAGAAACCTAAATATTTATATGAAATCCGATACAATATATATGTGAAAATCAAAATGTTATCAAAAATAAGAGGCAGGGAGTGCTAAAGGTTGTGCATTAGGAAATCAGAATGAAATCATGCTTTGAGGTCAAGCTGACATAGCAAGGAAGTGTGTTTTCCTCACCAGGAAACAGATAATGCAAACGTGCTTCTGGCTACTTCCCAGTTCTCTGAAAGGTTTCCTTTCCCACTGGCCTCTGTCTGAACAAGAGTTAATAATGCTGAACTGAGTTTGGAGATGCAACCAAGGAATGAGTTGGAAATAAGTGTACATTTTGATATAGCTTTCTGGACCACTGATGAAATGCTTTTAAATCCATGCAAAAATCTAAACAGTAGATATGTAACTTGGATTTGAACTGACCCACATTGTCTAATTTTATGAGGAATGGATGCCGTTCAGAAAACTGGGTAACATTATAGACCTTTAGTTTAGATTTCCTTTAAATTAGTTTCACGAATGCAAATATAAAGACAATATAGCAAGAAAACAGAACGTCATTTAAAATTATTTTAAGACTTAGAAGCATGTTTAACGGACAAAGTTAGCTGTAACAATTTATTCAAATTATACATAGAAATCAAACCTACTAGCATAAAGAATTAAAGTGTCATTGTGATAGATGTTTTTCTTAGTTGTGTAATGTACTTTGAACATTAAAACAAAAAAAGTGAGCAGAGATGGTCACAACCTAAAACACCGCCTGCCCAGGGCTCCTGTGCATTGAGCTTGTTTCAATATCACAAACAACTTTAATACAAGGCACTGTATTTATGATATTCCAGACAACACATAATTTGGGGTAAAACAGCTTTTATAGATTTAATAATATTTATTATAGCTTGATTTTCTATCCTCAGACTTTTCCAGTTATCTGCATATATTTGCCTTCCTCCATTGCTGTTGCAACCATTTACAGTAAACTATAAAGCTCCAAACAAAGCACCCATCAAAACAGCCTAGTTTAGATTTGATATGTATTAAAAATCAGAGCAAGCTGATAAAAATTCTGAACATCTTCACCTCTTATTCCTCCACTTCTGTCCTTCTCACAACATGCCGGTCATATATTTAATATTTAAGAGAATGAACTCCATTTCATGACCATTAAGCCTTTTTTTAGTTTGAGAGACTATTTTTATGACAGATAAACATTAATTTCACATTACCCCTGGAAAAAAATAATAATAATCACACGCTGCCTTAAAGCTGATTTTTGAAAGAAAACTGGCTTAATGGCTGCATTTTGTTACTGATTTGGGGGGTGAAATATGATCCAGACATGTTTTCATCAGATTCACCCAGTTTGTAATTTTCAGTAAAATATCTAAATAAACTAAGCCAAATATTCCAGTGAGAAAAATTCCAGTTTTTTTGCTGCCTGAGCCATCAGCAGAGTCAGTCCAGTAGAGATCTGAGCCTCTGTGGATGGCAAGCGAGGGAAAGGCAATGATGAGGTTTCACTACGTTACTTGTCTGTAAAAAGTGCCTAAAAGAATCTTTGGTCTACCAAACCCAAAGGTGTTGTAGGTATTTTCAATTAGAAATGTTGTGTCTTTTTGTAAATCACAGTCTCATCTTTCACCTCTAAATAATAACTGAAAAATGATAACATCTTTATCAAACCCTGAGCTCAAGCATGGCATAAATTAGCCTAAATTTATTGATTTATGATTATGTAATTTCTGGATATAAACCTGTTCATACATAATGGATTTACACTACATGGCCAAAAGTTTGTGAACTTATAAAATTAAATATTAAAATGTATAATATTAATGCTAGGCCCCTTAATTCAAGTCACATTTAACAGAATCCAACTTTGTGTGACAGTTTGGGAAGAATGTAAGATGTTATAGCAGCAAAGGAATGACAAACCCCTTATTAATGCCCACATATTTGATTTTAGATGCTTTCTGGGTGTCTACATGCCCATACAGTGTATTTATTCGATTATGGATATGCCTCATGATAAGCAGCCTAACCTCTAAATCATAGAGTAAAAAATGAGAGAACAAAAGAAAAGAATGTTGGTTATAGAAAAATGTACTGTAACAGACATCAGTAAACAATGAAAAGCATCAACGCAATACACTACAAAAAAAAACAAAACATGCATCATGATTAATATGGCCAACTCATCTGCCAAATGCATCAACAAAACTAAGGAAAGCATAGTGTGGCCATAGACAAGAAGCAGCAGCTTGAAAGACTGCATAGTTAGTTTTGAAAAGTACTAAAGCTTTAGAAAGGGAGAGCAAAACACATCCTCTCTCTTTCAGTCCAGCAAAGACCCCGTTCAACCTCCTAGAGAGTGAGCTGGGAATTTATACACACTCTTATTTAAGTCTTCTCTCTGTCTCTCACACACACACTTGCTAAAGGCAACCTTTAGGTCCAGTTTGTCTTGGAAACACTAAGTAAGAGTGCATGGGTACGTACTGGGCAACATTTAAATTTCACAGTTCTGCACTTCTGAAAGCGCTTAATGGAATCTAGAAGTCACTGTTAAAAAAAACTCATACGCCATACAGATGCATTCATCCAGCATTCCCTAAATGTATTATGAAAGATGCTGCAGGTTGTGTTAAAAGCCCTGAAACAAAGGCTTCTGAGTTCCTTGCTAAGCCTACACTTACACAAGCTCGTATAAGCCACAGATTATCCCTAAAATGACCCTAGGCAACAGCAAATCACCCTTTTATACTGCAATATTCATCCATGTAGAATTAAATATTATTTATTTACAACTCAAACTGTAGGCTCAGTTAATAGGAAGATAAAAATTGAAGCCCCGTATCAAGAGCATTTCACACTTCACACTCAAAAACACAATTACCAGGGTTCCCAAATTTTTCAAAGCAACTTTTCTGGATAAAATTTTCTAGAAATTATTTAGCAGACAGTAATCATTAAAAGTGGTGTCTAGCCAAAAAATATTCAGCTGAAGAGCAACAGAAATGATACTCACTACAGAAATTATGAATTTTAAAGACTTCTGATGACTTTTCTACACATGAAAATCTAAAATGTAAAATTGCCTGATATTTTCCTTCTTCTCAAGACTGTAGGAACCTAGTATTACATTCTTTATACATGCTTTCAGAGGAGGCTGTCATGCAGCTTTTCTATCCTTACCCATGTGTTCACATGGGTTCTCCAACTACCCACAATCCCTTGCCTTGAAGCCATGTTATTGCTTTGACTACTGCCTGGAGATGCCCTCAGGCATTATGTGGCCTAAAAGATATGCCAAGCGTTATGTGCTTGCTCTTTATACCCTGCAAAGACCCCATCCCCCTATAGACTGGAGTCCTGTCTATGCCATGTAAACATAAGGACCGACTCTCTACTGCCCCCATGTGGATGGGAGGACTTTGTATGCTCAAAAGGCCCACAGAAGTGAAGCAGAATTCATTAGCAGCCTCCAGAGTGTAAAGGGCGGTGTGTGGTAGAGATGTGTAAACAGTCACAGCAGGGCAGTGTGTGTGCAAACACATTCACAGAACTCTAATGAGCTGTAAACAAGAACAGCAGCACTGCAGCCATGGAAATGCTTACCACGTGATGGGAGCTTTGCGCCGAGAGGGATGTGATCTGAAATGCTGTGGGTTTAATTCAATGAATTTATCATGACAGCCGTGCCACTCGCATAATAAATTCTATAGTTTAAACCAGTGTATTTTTGTATGTCAGCATTTCATATGGGACAAAACCAAAAATAACAAAAGTAACAGATAATTCCAATGACATTCAAAGACACCAGTCCAAACTGTAACAGATACTCCAATCAGAGAAGGAAAAGAGGGCTACGGCCCTCAATAACTGACCTAGAAGATGCTCCTTAGAAGACACTGCAGTAAATCCAGTGAAGTGCCATTTTAACGGGCGAGTGTGTAATTGTGAGTGTGCACATGGAATGGAGTAAAGTGAAGAGGAGTAATAAGGGTATTTCTAATATGAAATCTTGATTGTACTGTAACCGTAGCAGATGCAGTGCCATAGCCTTCAGCTGTGATGTCTGTTGATTGTTTGTTCTAGATAAAGACAGACCTTCACTAATCAGCCTTGGAGATATCTGAGACCGGCTCGGGCGAGGACAGCGGAGAGGCCTGGTTTTGCGCATCCTGCTGCCGCTTGTAGAGTCGGTAGCCTTTACGGCAGAGGAGGACGAACCAGTAGACCTGCGGTGCCAGGATGCAGAGGTTGCCCAGGTTGGTGGAGAGTGAGAGATGGAAGGGAATGCTGTAGAGCGGGATGCCGTAGTGGGAGCCATAGGCCCAGTACATGTAGGGGAAGAGTGCGATGCGGCACATGAAGAAACTCAGCAGCACCATGCCGCCATTAACCTTGTGCAGCCAGCAGTCCTGCATCCCCAGCTACAGGAAGAGACAGTCAACACAGAAGAATGAGAGGAAAAGGTAGTTAAACTATTAGAGATAGTTTCCCCAAAAATAAAAATTCTGTCATCATTTACTCACAGCCATTTTGTTCCAAATCCATAAGAATTTGGTTGAAACACAAATTAGGATATCTTTCTGTCCCTCCATTGAAAGTCCAGGTAACTGAATGACTGAAGACCCAAAAAGGTCATAAAGGCATCGTAAAACAAATCCATATGAATCAAGCAGTGAAGACATACAATCGCTCTATATAACAAACACTTTAGGCTTTTACTAACATATTAATATACATGGAGTACATCACATATGGTAAACATGGAAACTTCACAACTCATTGGTTCTCATGCATTGCATATGCAAATGTGCTCTGTGTATGTGTGTGCATTCATCAATGTTTAAATGTGAATAAAAGACTAAATTAAATCTTTTCATCATATAAAGCAATCATATCTCTTCACAAGACGGATTAAACCACTCAAATCATATGGATTCATTTTACGATGCCTTTATAATCTTTTTGGATCTTCTAAGTTTTGGTTACCTGGACTTTCAATGGAGGGACAGAAACCTCTCAGGTTTCATTAAAAAATATTTTGATTTGTGTTTCAAGGATCACCCAAAGTTATACAGGTTTGGAACAACAAAGGGTGAGTAAATGATGATAGAATTTTCAATTTTGGGTTCAAGGCCTTCAAGCATTTCTCAACAAATAAAATTGTGATTAAAACTGTGACTGATCCCTTCACATGTCAGTTTCATCCTGCTTAGCCATTCTTTGTCAGAAAAAAAAAAACTGCAAAGTGGGCCAGACTTATGATATTTTGTCACTACAACTACAGATGCTGGGACTGCTTTAATATGCAATACCCATGACTACCAAAAGGGGGCATGTGCAACAATATAAAAGAGACATGTCTGAAAGCAATTTCACTTAATCACTCCCAATAAGCAGAAACCAAGAATCAGCACAAAAAGAGTTATTTGGAAGAGTACAGAGAATGGAAAATAAGTGTGCACAGAGAATGCTCCATTTAGCAGGGACATTTTTATGTACCTATCATACACTGTCATTGGGGTCATTTTTTCAGTGAGTGACAGTAAATAAATTACAATCTTACAAAAGTTTTCTATTAAAAAATGCTGTCCATTAAACAGTCCTGGGAAAAAAAATTTAAAACATGAAGAGGATTTACATTTTTCAATGTCCCAGGGTGCTATACATGAAAAAATGTCAAATTATTCATTATTATTATCACTTTCTCCAATCAAAATGTTCCAGGATTGTCATTCAAGATGTGACCATTTTTGGTGGGAAAACAACAGCAGAAACATAAGCAAGTATTAGCGATAGATTTTCACTTTAAAGCAGGAACACTAAGTGAATGCTTGTACCAAACATCTCTGCATTTAACACACACTTATCTTGACTAAAGGAAACACGGAAAGTGTTGACTGGCAGCTCCTCTGTCAAGTTGTCAGGAACAGCACTATGAAGGACTGCTGAGTAAAATACACACTCGTGTGTTACCTGAATGAGGATTTTGCCCAGTGAAACAAAAGGAGTGCTGAGCTCTGTGAGAAAGAGACAGCCAATGAAGTAATCACCCTGGTCCTTCCTGAAGAACTGATGTACACAGAGAGATCAAAAAACACAGTCATATTTTAGATTTCATCATAAATCATTACACTTAATATTAAAGAATTGGAATCTAAATGAATCATTGTCAATGAAAATATTTACAGCCCTAGTTACAAACCTGGCACTATGCATCACAACTCACACCTCCTTGTCAGTGTTCTTCTAATCATCTTAGGTTGAAGTCATTCAAACAGTTAAACAGTTAAAATCAGGCTACAATAAAGTTGTAAATTATAGGCAATACTAAATTAAGACAAACAAGTGAAACAAACCCTCATGAGCAAACAAAAAAATCACACTAGACAAGATGTACAGAATGGTGTTCTTATAGAAATTACTCTATGACTAGTTTTGTGAATGATCCACATATATGTGATATGATACACAGCGGTGGATATGGTGGATCGAAGGTGTGTAGTGTCAGAACAGCCATCTGAACCCTTCCAGCTAACCTGCAGTGTAATCTAAACCACACTGTTTGGGGGGATTTGCAAACTGAGTCTATAGCTTCTAGAATATTAACCTATACTTTATTTGTCTATATATCCTCCTTTCCCATGCAAAATACCCTACTAAACATTACTGTAGGGTAATGTATTAACTAATGTACATTTTAAAAATGTGTGAAATGTTATATATCTTGTATAACTCGCGGGACAGCCAGATGTTTTGTTGTGGTGGTCTGGGGCTTCGTCTTTCTTTGTGTTATTACCACACATGTCAAAATCTGTTTGTCTGTCTTTGTGACTTTATGTTTCACGGGTCATTTTGTGGAGCAGGAGCACAAAGCAGAGTGTGTGTGAGGTGGTATCTGAGTAGCAGCTGTGTGTGAATAATGGAAGCGGGGGTAAAGTGATCTCATATCACCACTGACAGCCCAGAGACACCAAACAAAAGACCAGGTTTCCACCAGTGTGTGCGTGTCTGTGTGTGTGTGTGTGTGTGTGTGTGTGTGTGTGTATGTGTGTGTCCCACTGCATGTACTCTGGCAGTGTAACAGCTGCTATTAAGGTAATTGTTTCTCACGGATCAGGTACTTAACAGACACAAAAGCACTGCATCCCCCTTTTTACATTCCCTACCATTTGGTCCTGGCTATAGGTGGAGGTGGTTATTTGAGAAGGCCCATTACTCTCTCCCATCATATTATTGGCTGTCATATCACTCATCCTATACATCTGTCCTCTCTCTTTCTCTCTCACCAGAGTCACAGGCAGTAGGATGGTGAGTAGTGCAATGTGATGGAGCACCAGCAGGAACTCTTTCCTCACAAATGAGTTGACGGTTCGTAGAGAGTGGCTTTTATAGTCCTTGTGACCTTTGACCCGGAAGCGATAGTAATGGCTGAGGTACATGGCGAAGATGTCATATGACATGTAGGGAACGCCATACCAAATGACAAAATAGGTGGCCAGCCAGTGTCTGGAACAGAAGACGAACAGAACAGGTGAACATATCATGTGTGGAGTGATTTCAGACAGTTTTTTCATCTTGTAAAAAACGACCTTTTATATTAAAAAAAAAAAAACATTATAGATGTTAACAGTTCAAACGTTTGGGGTAAGAAAGTTTTTTTTTCTTTTGTCTCTTTTATTCAGCAAGGATGGATTAAATTGACCAAGAGTTACAGCAAAGACTTTTACACTGATACAAAATATTTCTATTGCAAAAAAAAAGCTGGATTTTTTTGGGGATTTTCTGTTCATCAGTTGTGCTGCTTAAAATTTTGCTTTAACAAAAATTCAACACTGAAAATAATAAGAAATGTTTCTTGAGCAGCAAATCCTCATATGTGGCCATGGACCACAAAACCAGTCATAAGGGTCAATTTTTGGAAACTGAGATTTATACATCATCTGAAAGCCGAATAAATAAGATTTCCATTGAAATATGGTTTGTTATGGTAGGACAATATTTGGCTGAGATACAACTATTTGAAAATCTGGAACCAGAGGGTGCAAAAAAAATCAAAATATTGAGAAAATCACCTTTAAAGAAAATCAGCTTAAAATTAAGTTCTTAGTAATGCATATTACTAATCAAAAATTAAGTTTTGATATATTTACGGTAGGAAATTTACAAAATATCTTCATGGAACATGATCTTTACTTAATATCCTAATGATTTTTGGCATAAAATAAAAATTTATCATTTTGACCCATACAATGTATTGTTAGCTATTGCTACAAATATATCCATGCTACTTATGACTGGTTTTGTGGTCCAGGGTCACATATTAGAATGATTTCCGAACATGTGACATTGAAGACTGGAGTAATGATGCTGAAAATTCAGCTTTGCCATCACAGGAATAAATTACTTTTAAAACATTAAAATAGAAAACTTGATTTTAAATTGAAATAATATTTCAAAATATTCAGTTTTTAACTGTATTTCTAATCAAATAAATGCAGCCTTGGTTAACATAAGAAACTTCTTTCAAAAATATTTTGAAAATCTTACTGAAGCCAAACTTTTGAACAGTAGTATGCCAACTAGATTTTCTGAAGAAAATTATTGTTTTGTGCAAAGTTTGCTGCCATATTGTTGCACATTGCTTTATGGTTCGCGAACATATTCTGAGTGGTTGTACCTGTAAGCGTGTTTCTATATGGTTTATTATGGTCCTTTCATATGATTCAGGTCCCTTCTTTAATTTGCACAAAAAGCATAAAAATACTACTGAAAAACAAGAGATCTAAAGAACTCATGTGGGGTTTGACATTACATTAAAAGTCCTTTATTAAAATATAACTGCAACATAAAATAATTATAATAGATTTTCACCTAGAAGAGTCTTCTTGGGTGTGGACAGCAGTAGACAAACAAACAACTTTAACAGACGTGTATTTTATAGGGTGTAGCTAAAAATGTTTGCTTACCACCCTTCATTATGCCGTGCTCTAGCAATTTTTAAATGTCTACGCTACAGAAGTAGTCCATATTACATTTGATATAATATTTACTATATGTATTATGTAAAAATATTTAAAAATCTATGAATAAATTGATAAAATATTAAAATAATACTTTGCAATACAAAGTCACACTGATCCACAGACTTTGCATATGTGATTAGTGCTGAACTGTTTAATTACAAAGAGAGCTTATGGCTACACTGACCTGGAACATCTCTATACTGTTCATACACACCACACACAAGATATACATCAATTATATGGTAAATGTAAGTTTCACATATGCACAAACTAAAAGAAAAAAAACGGAAGTACATGAAGCCCTGGCCATGCGCAATTATTATCAGTGAACATACACACTTGTCAATTAACAGTATGCATAAAAGCTTCAGAAGACGTAAAATATACAGCACAATTTAGTTAAATGGTATTTTTATGGTGATTTTTTTGTATTCTTTTCCTTTCTGCCTAACACCACATCCTAATCCCATGTCCCTCCAATGTATGCTAGTGCTACTGTTCAAAAGTTTGGGGTTAGTACAATTGTTTGTTTTCTTTTGTTTTGTTTTTTTGGAAGAAATGAATACTTCTATTAAACAAGGATGCATTACATTGATCAAAAGTGACAGTAAAAAAATTACAAAAGATTTATATTTCAAATATATGCAGTTGAATTGAACTTCATCAAATAAAATCCTGAAAAAAAATGTATCATGGTTTCTACTAAAACATTAAGCAGCACAACTATTTTCAACATTGATAATAAGAAGAAATGTTTCTTGAGGACCAAATCAGCATATCAGAATGATTTCTGAAGGATCATGTGACACTGAAGACTGGAGTAATGACTGCTGAAAAATCAGCTGAAGGAGGAATAAATTACATTTGAAAAGATATTAAAATAGAAAACGTTATTTTAACTTGTAATAATATTTCACAATATTTCTATTTTTACTGTATTTTTCCATCAGCCTTGATGAGCATAAGACACTTCATTCAAAAACATTAAAAAAATCTTACAGACCCCAAACTTTTAAACAATGTGCAAATCTTGTTTTGTTGTTGTTTTATGGCTTGATGCATGGAAAATAAAGAGATATCTAGCAAAATGTACAAGCTGCTCTTTTCTATATAACTAGTGAAACTTCTATATATTTAAAGTGAAAGGTAAATGCAAACATCATTCCCTAATTCCCATCCACTTCCACTGAGTGAAAAACAACAGCTAGGGCATACTAGAAATATGTGGGTGAGTAAATGATGACATAACTGTAATTTTTGAGTGAACTATGCCTTTAAAGGGGTCATATGATGCGATTTAAATTTTTCCTTTCTCTTTGGAAACACATTGCATTACACCAAAAACACAACATAATGTTCTTTTTAGCAACGTCATATGACCCCTTTAACACTCACAGTGTCATTGGATGCCCCTTGTCACTCAGGATCATGGCTGCACATGTGCTCACGCCAAGTATTAAGCCTCTGGGGGATTAACAGGGAGGTTGGGAGTTTTCTCTAGGCCTGCCTGGCAAGTGCCTTCTGTGGATTACCCTGTTACGCCACAAACACACGCACACATTTCCCCCGTCCCACATGAACAAGTGGCAGAGGCTGAAATTGCAGGTGTCATTCTAGTGCCAGGGAAGGGCAGAGAGAGGAAGATAACAGCTGTTGCCCTGGGACTCTGTGTACCTAATCTCCTCCTCTCTGTGTCCCTGGGGTAGGGGCGGAGCCAAAGGGGTCAGCAGATGTGGCATAGAAACAGAGGTATGCACTGTTACCCCCGAGGCTGTTGTGATTGGCCACTGAGATGACGAAAGGCATGGGCAGGTAAGGTCTAAATGACCTCCTTCTTAAAGTGGCATTGCACCATTTTGAAGATCAAATTGTTGACGTACTGTAGTGATGCTTAAGAGCAAGAAGATTTAAGCAGATTTTTTATTTTGTAATGTATGCTGTATTTTCATAATTTATGAGAACAGAATGTACAATAACATTTTGGTATTGGTGAGATTTTTTTTTTTTTTTGAGAGAGAAGTGTCTTACGTTTACCAAGGCTGCATTTATTTGATACAGTGAAAACAGTTATATTGGGATATTATTACCATTTAAGATTGTATTTTAATATTTTTCAGATATATTTACATATTAGTGCTGGGCAACGATTAATCGCATCCAAAATAAACGTTTTTGTGTACATGATATATGTGTGTGTACTACTGTGTATATTTATTATGTATATATAAATACACACACATGCATGTATATATTTAAGACAAATGTTATGTTTATATATTAAATATATTTGTATATGTATAATATAAATTATATGAATATAAATATATACATGTAGACACATGATAATATTTTCAAAATATATATTGTGTGCGTGTGTGTCTTTATATACAGTACATAATAAATATACACAGTACACACATATATATTATATAAACAAAAACTTTTATTTTTGATGCGATTAATCATTGCCCAGCACTATAAATCATTTTAATAAGCTGTAATATTAAGCCTAATATTTTTGTGGAAACCATGACATATTTCTTCAGGATTCTTTGATCGAATTAAAAACTTTTGTAGCATTATAAAACTAGCTTTTACTGTCACTTTTGCATAAATTTAATACATCCTTGCTGCATAAAACTATTAATTAATCTTACTAACCCTAAACTTTTGAACGTTAGTGCAGAATTTAATTGAAATTTTTGCTGAAATAAATACTAATGTTTGACAGGCACCTTATTTCTATTATAGGCACAATCATATACACTATATATGTGTATATGCACAGGTGTTTTCTCATCGCTATACTGTGATTTTTAGCATGACTGGAACTCTATGTTGGCCAGTCAGTATCCAGGCTGTGATGGATCTGGATCGGTTTTATCGTTACCTTTATACCAAGGTAGGGATGTCAACGATTAATCGATGATCGATTAATTGTCGATAAGAGATGCAATCGATTAAAGCTATCGATGGTCGATTAAGTCGTTTAATTTTGGGCTGCGTGCGGCTCATGCGCAAAACACGTGCGAGCGGCTGTGAGTGACGGTATATAAATGCATCATCATTCGCTCATAATGACAAATTAAGCTTTTAATGTGATTTAAACTTTAAAAGTACATTAAAATAGAAACCAAGGCTATTTGCAAAGATGCAGAATATGATCCTTTGCTGCAGAAAAGCTTCTCATTGGTGCACTGTGAAAGGTGTGTCAAGGGTTGGCCAACTTACCGGTCCATAATCACATTGCCTTTGCACGAGGACACCACGATGATGCCAGCTGTGGTGGCCATAACAGCGTGAATGGATGACACCAGCCTTCAAGAGAAAGAGAAGACAAATTCATGAAGGTTACAGCCTACCTTATTATTTTTTATATTTTTACCCTAGAAACTAGGGCTGCACGATAAATCGCATGCGATATTTAACACGCATCTTGTCAGAAAGCCGGTTCTGTAATCAGCGGTAAATCTCCATCACCTGCGGGCTTTCACATTGAGCAGCATTAACGACACAGAGCCGTTGTTCACTGACGAGCAGCGCAAAAAATCGCGCGAATATGAACGTGGTTTAGCGCAGCTCGTCAGTGAACAACGGCTCTGCGTAGTTAATGCTGCTCAATGTGAAAGCACGCAGGTGATGGAGATTTACCGCTCATTAAAGAACCGGCTTTACTGACAAGATGCGCGTTAAATATCGCATGCGATTTATCGTGCAGCCCTACTAGAAACTATAATCAACATAACAGATCATTTATTTTCATGTAATGTTAAAAAAGAACATTTACCATTAAAAAATAACCTTTGTACGGTTCCTTTAATGAATATACCAGCCACGTCAAGGAGAGTTAGTTGAGGTTCAACAATTTCAGTGTATACAGTTGCAGTCAAAAGTTAAAGGGGTCCTATTATGCTTTTTCACTTTTTTAATTTTGGTCAGTGTGTAGTGTGTATGTTTGGGCATAAAAAAGATCTAGAAAGTTACAAATCTCAAAGTCCACTCCAAAGGGA
>NW_015552570.1:478409-480034 GCF_001515605.1 Sinocyclocheilus anshuiensis
CAACGAACGGCTCGTTTGGACTACAGCGTTTGTTTTCCGGGCTTTGTGATATCACAAAGCAGCTCACTGGAATATCATTACAAATAAATCCCGCCTACAGACATTCGAATGGTTGGGGGGTGGGGAGGTGGTTGAGTGAGTGCATCAGACAAAACGATGAAGAAGTGCTGCTGCAGAGTTAGTGCATCAGAGAAAACGAAGAAGAAGAGCTGCTGTGCTGCTCTTCCCATAACAACGCGCTGAAACACAGCAACTAAACCCAAAGAATTCACAACGTTTTATTATAATAATGTTCTCATTACAATGTTATATACACGACATTCCCAATCATAGTTATTAATGTTATTAACTGCTGTTTGAGCTGCGTGCGCTGAGCTAAAGATGATCACCGGTAAACTGAAGCGCTCTTTTAACTTAACCAAACGCATTGTATATGAGATAAATCAGATAAAAATCAAATAAACACAGTATTACAACGTACAATTGCACAAAAGGCTGCAAACAAACAGCACGCATCTGAAGTGTCTCTGAAGGAAATAATGCATTATTTATCGGCTTTAAGATATCGGCCAAATTCTCTGATCGGGCCGATACCGATAACAGAAAAAAATGAGCATTTATCGGCCGATACCGATATGGTGGCCGATATATCGTGCATCCCTAATTTTTTTCATTTAGTACTTCCCTTCAGAAGCTACAGAAGATACTTACATGTTTTCCAGAAGACAAAATAAGTTAAAATTACCCTGCTCTTCAAATTCTAAAAGTTTTCAGAAAAGAGCCCCCTGGCTCTTAATGCATGGTTTGTTCTTCTGGAGCATCAGTGAGCATTTGAACATTCTGTAATAGTTGCATATGAGTCCCTCAGTTGTCCTCAGTTGAAAAGATGGATCTCAAAATCATTCAGTCATTGTTGGAAAGGGTTCAAAATGCTGAAAAACCAAAGAATCTGTGGGACCTGAAGGATTTTTCTGAAGAAAAGCAGGCAGTTTAACTGTTCAGGACAAACAAGGGACTCATGAACAACTATCACTAAACAAAAAAACACAGCTGTGGATCATTCAGGTAACAACACAGTATTAAGAATCAAGTATATGTAAACTTTTGAACGGGGTCATTTTTATAATGTATGATGTATGATGCCTTTTATTTTGGTAAAATAATTAACATTTTGTAGATTCTGCAAGGTGTATGTAAACTTTTGACTTCAACTGTAACTTAAATTTCAGTCTGTTCTTCACTCAAACCTATCATATGACTTTAACACACTAGCACAAATCATATGGAACACTTTCTATCATTCTGAAGCCTGACAGCCCCGGTACTTTAATTATATGATGTGAGGACACTGGACAGACCATTCTGACTCGAGTCTTCATTTCAAAGGTCTATGTGGATTTTCATTGATCTGAGCTTCTCTGTTCATCAGAGAAAGGGTCACATTTGTGACCTGACATCCATGCCTGAGTTAAGCATCAAGTGCTCTGAGTAGCTACCATGTTAATGAGGTTAAATGTTAGAGTCAGCCAAGCCTGAAAGACATCAAACCCTAAACTGAGATAACGTCAAACTCCTTGTGAGCGGGAAAGATAAAGTGTTTCTGCTGAACCTTGACACATTTTTTT
>NW_015552570.1:480044-484293 GCF_001515605.1 Sinocyclocheilus anshuiensis
CACATTTTTTTCCACACACACAATACAACCTACAAAAAAAAAACAAAAAAAAAAAACAGATGACAGAAAACAAAAATGGCCCAGGAACCATAGAGGGGTTACCATTACAGGACACTATCACTACAAGACATTTATTTACCAAATGGTAACCATTCATTAATTAATTAATTAATAAAGTAGTCTATGCGAACATGCACATTTGAACAGACAGCAACCATTAGCAATATATAGCAAATATAGCAAATATTTGAGCTTGATTCATTAATAATAGTCAGAGGTCACATGATATCTCTTTCCATGCTGACTGATGGTGTGTTAGTATTTTCTCTTGGGTCTATACTCTGAAGATGCTCATATAGTATACTGGTGAACAGGAATTAATAAGCTGGTTAAATATGAGTGAACAAATACTACAGTCCTATATGGTATCCACCAGTTCCTTGTTTTTGTATCTGTCCTGTTTAAAGGGGTCATATGACGTTGCTAAAAAGAACATTATTTTGTGTATTTGGTGTAATGAAATGTGTTCATGCAGTTTAAGGTTCAAAAAACACATTATTTTCCACATACTGTACATTATTGTTTCTCCTCTATGCCCCGCCTTTCTGAAACGTGTTGATTTTTACAAAGCTCATCGTTCTGAAAAGCGAGGTGTAGTCTGATTGGCCAGCTATCCAGTGCGTTGTGATTGGCCGAATACCTCAAGCGTGTGATGGAAATGTTACGCCCCTACCATACTGTGATGCCCTGTCAGGCCGGAGCGACGAGACAAAAACATTAAAACCCATTATAAACGAGGCACTTGTTGCATCCAGTGGGGACATAATTACGGATTATAATGACTTATACTGTCTTTTTACGCATTGCGTTGCATCGCGCCGCGTAAACATAAAACCATGTCTGCATTTGTGATCGGAGAAATGACAAACAACAAGCCGTACTCTACACTGCTCAAAACTCGCGTTTGAATCGTCAGTGGCAAATTCTTTAAATATGAAAACGTACTTACAGTCTGTGAGTCAGAAGCGCCAGACTGTCCTTGCAAAGTTGGAATTGCCCCACTTTATAGAAACAACCCTTGTGCACAGCATTGTAGTCTACTCTGCAGGTTCAGGAAGCAGTCCTCCGTAAAATGCGCTGCACACATCTGAATATTTGGGTTGAACTGCTCTGGAACAGTGTTGTAAATACAACTTAACCACTGATTTCTAGTCGTGTCCTCTTTTGGAAGGCCAAACAAAGTAGTTTCGCTTTCACAACGAAACACACAGCGTCTTCACAACATGGCAGCGGCAGCAACAATAAAGTTACGCCTTCTTTCTTTGCGTGAACATTTGGGCGGTGTTATGCAAATCTTCCCACACAGTGACGTTGACGTGGAGGCGTTTAAATGAGGTGTTTTAGGAGGGCATGGACGAGTCTTAACTTTTATAAAGAATATCTCTTTGGGTTCGAGACTTTAGTCTTTGCAACTTTAGGGATCTTATCCATTCACGAACAGTTTGTAACACTCCAAAGAGAAAGGAAAACTTGAAATCACATCATATGACCCCTTTAACTAAACTAAAAAAGAAAACTACCTGCAGATTACAAATGGAAATGGAAATAAAGACTATATAACAAAAATCTGACCTTTAAAACCACTTCCACAATAATGTAAAGTCTTTGAATTATGTTCATTTGGGGGCTTATCTTACTAAGTAATTATATGTTAGGCTAATTATGATCAAATTGATTTATTAATATGCCGTATAATTTGAATTAAAGTTTTATTTTATCGACATTCTTTCTAATATAATGTAATATAATATAATATAACACCTTGATGATTATTAAAAAGTAATAGATTACTTTTTAGAAAGTTATTTGTCGATATATTTGGTGGTGAAACAATTTTCACTCAGAAATTGCTAGTAAATTTCACAAATAATTACAAAGAAACAGCATGTAATACATGAAGTTAAATGCAAAATTTGGAAATAGAAAGACCGAAAACTTCGTTTTATTTACAACTTTGAAAAAAAAACTTTTTTAACAGTGTAATTTTGATTAGTTATTAATATAATACCTTGATGTTGAAACAAATGTAAGTGATTTGAACTATCCGAACATTTTTTGAAGTGTACTGCAGTTGTTATAAAGCACAATATTATATTAGAGTCATATTAGGGCTGTGAAAGCAGAATGAAATGAAGTGTAAGTGTAGAGTAGTGTAGAGCTCAGTCTAAGCCTCTGACTGTCTGGTGAACTGCACGGCTGAGCATTGTACACGGGGTGACGCTTGCTCGTCATGACAACGGTGGTCACGTGACCTCGGCCTGACAGCTTACGCCTGAGTTGGCCACTAGATAAGCGCTCCCCTCCACAAACACACACGCACAGCGCTCTGCTCCCCACATCCCTCCATCCTTGGAGCCTTGCTGCCTGAATACTGTCACAAGACCCATTTCACACAATCCACTCTTTGTATCCCCCTCTCTCTCCCTTTTTCTCTTACACTGAGCTCAGAAAGAAAGTAAAAAGGGAGGAGAAGAAAATGCTTCTTTTGTGTAGCTTTGGGGGTGGCTGGCATGACATACATGTGTCCAAATATCATACATATATAAAAAGTAGTAAACGTATACTTAATTCTGCTTCTTGCGATCAAGGTCTAACTTAGCATAACTTACAACACAAGTACTGATTTACTCAGTGGTTTTCTTTGTAAAGCCCATGGGCATGTATTTTCTAGTCTACCTGAATGACCAAAATATTTAAAACTGTTTGCCAAGCTTACATTTCAGAAACATACATTATGTCAAACACCAACAAAATCTCACAACCATATTTTAATATTCTCTGTTTCTGTTTTTGCACACACCAGGCTAAAAATCTGTATTTTGGTCCGACTAAAGCACATGCACCTTTAAAGCAGTGTTTTTAGTACCCTTTAAAAAAATAGTGGTGAAACAATTTTCATTTAATTTAGAAAGTCACAAACTGAATTCATTGAATTAGCACATTGAATTTTTAAACTGAAAAAAACATTTTTTTTTTCAGTGTATCAATGATACCATTACAGTTTTGTTTTATTTAATTTTAGTTAAAGCTTTATTAATTTTGGTCATTTTGTCATTTTTATTCGTTTTTTTATTAGTTATTAGTTATGTCTATACAGTTTTTATTACATTTTAGCCTTTAGTTTTAGTTTATTTAGTTGTAGTTATTTTAGTATTAACCTCCTGACTTCCAGGGAGGAAAAAGTTTGTGAATTTAGTATTTTTTCATGTCATTACATTGTTAGAGCATAAGAAAAAATGTTAAAAATTATAATTAAACATTTTTTTAATTATATTTTATTCATATGTTATGCTATGTCCTCTGTAGAGGACACCAGGACTTTAAAAAGTCCTGTTTAAAAAATAAAAAAAACAAGACATGAAAAGGCGAAAACAGTGGGATTTTTGTTTTAATCACAAACCATTTTTTGTTTTTTATACCAAACTTTATATAAAGATGATTCTCAACTGTTATGAAAGATGTAACGATGCTTTGATATACCATTTTTCTTTATGCAAATCTAATTTGCATATTAATGTGTTTTTGGGGCAACATAGAATGAAAAAAGAAGTGTAATAATGGGAGTAATAATTGGCAAGATTTTCATAATAATATGTAATATTTCATAGGAATATTGATAGATAGTATCGTTCCCTATTCATCCCAAAATGCCTAATAAACATGCTTTAAGTCCTGGTGTCCCTGTGGCCATGTATGAAATCGATGTCCTGTTTTGTAACAGAAAGTGATATTTTGATTTGAAGCCCCATAACATTTTCCTGAGATGTTGATTTATGCAATTTGATTTAAACAATTTGAAAATTTGTCATATTTAAATGATCATTACAAAATATTATCATATTTCCATAAGGGTGTTAAATTTGATCAATAAATTAATGTCAGCCATTTTTAAAGACCAAGGAGAGGGAGTGGTCATAGTCCAATAGATGGTCTTGCTGTGAAAGTCGGTGTTGACGGTGTGTTAAGCCGCAACACCGGTTACGTCACTTGTCACTTGCGGCACCATCCCCACCAACGTTTGGATTTTTTTTATAGTAATAAAAATAATTTAGTTCAGTTAGAGAACAGACAGTACATTTAAAAACTGAATGCAGCTGATCAATGCAGCATGCCGAACGACAGTCGCATCACAGATTTCATTTATCATGTGAGGAGAGTGAGTCGAGCTGACTGACGAGAAGAGTGAGGG
>NW_015552570.1:485421-489767 GCF_001515605.1 Sinocyclocheilus anshuiensis
CTCTGGAACAGTGTTGTAAATACAACTTAACCACTGATTTCTAGTCGTGTCCTCTTTTGGAAGGCCAAACAAAGTAGTTTCGCTTTCACAACGAAACACACAGCGTCTTCACAACATGGCAGCGGCAGCAACAATAAAGTTACGCCTTCTTTCTTTGCGTGAACATTTGGGCGGTGTTATGCAAATCTTCCCACACAGTGACGTTGACGTGGAGGCGTTTAAATGAGGTGTTTTAGGAGGGCATGGACGAGTCTTAACTTTTATAAAGAATATCTCTTTGGGTTCGAGACTTTAGTCTTTGCAACTTTAGGGATCTTATCCATTCACGAACAGTTTGTAACACTCCAAAGAGAAAGGAAAACTTGAAATCACATCATATGACCCCTTTAACTAAACTAAAAAAGAAAACTACCTGCAGATTACAAATGGAAATGGAAATAAAGACTATATAACAAAAATCTGACCTTTAAAACCACTTCCACAATAATGTAAAGTCTTTGAATTATGTTCATTTGGGGGCTTATCTTACTAAGTAATTATATGTTAGGCTAATTATGATCAAATTGATTTATTAATATGCCGTATAATTTGAATTAAAGTTTTATTTTATCGACATTCTTTCTAATATAATGTAATATAATATAATATAACACCTTGATGATTATTAAAAAGTAATAGATTACTTTTTAGAAAGTTATTTGTCGATATATTTGGTGGTGAAACAATTTTCACTCAGAAATTGCTAGTAAATTTCACAAATAATTACAAAGAAACAGCATGTAATACATGAAGTTAAATGCAAAATTTGGAAATAGAAAGACCGAAAACTTCGTTTTATTTACAACTTTGAAAAAAAAACTTTTTTAACAGTGTAATTTTGATTAGTTATTAATATAATACCTTGATGTTGAAACAAATGTAAGTGATTTGAACTATCCGAACATTTTTTGAAGTGTACTGCAGTTGTTATAAAGCACAATATTATATTAGAGTCATATTAGGGCTGTGAAAGCAGAATGAAATGAAGTGTAAGTGTAGAGTAGTGTAGAGCTCAGTCTAAGCCTCTGACTGTCTGGTGAACTGCACGGCTGAGCATTGTACACGGGGTGACGCTTGCTCGTCATGACAACGGTGGTCACGTGACCTCGGCCTGACAGCTTACGCCTGAGTTGGCCACTAGATAAGCGCTCCCCTCCACAAACACACACGCACAGCGCTCTGCTCCCCACATCCCTCCATCCTTGGAGCCTTGCTGCCTGAATACTGTCACAAGACCCATTTCACACAATCCACTCTTTGTATCCCCCTCTCTCTCCCTTTTTCTCTTACACTGAGCTCAGAAAGAAAGTAAAAAGGGAGGAGAAGAAAATGCTTCTTTTGTGTAGCTTTGGGGGTGGCTGGCATGACATACATGTGTCCAAATATCATACATATATAAAAAGTAGTAAACGTATACTTAATTCTGCTTCTTGCGATCAAGGTCTAACTTAGCATAACTTACAACACAAGTACTGATTTACTCAGTGGTTTTCTTTGTAAAGCCCATGGGCATGTATTTTCTAGTCTACCTGAATGACCAAAATATTTAAAACTGTTTGCCAAGCTTACATTTCAGAAACATACATTATGTCAAACACCAACAAAATCTCACAACCATATTTTAATATTCTCTGTTTCTGTTTTTGCACACACCAGGCTAAAAATCTGTATTTTGGTCCGACTAAAGCACATGCACCTTTAAAGCAGTGTTTTTAGTACCCTTTAAAAAAATAGTGGTGAAACAATTTTCATTTAATTTAGAAAGTCACAAACTGAATTCATTGAATTAGCACATTGAATTTTTAAACTGAAAAAAACATTTTTTTTTTCAGTGTATCAATGATACCATTACAGTTTTGTTTTATTTAATTTTAGTTAAAGCTTTATTAATTTTGGTCATTTTGTCATTTTTATTCGTTTTTTTATTAGTTATTAGTTATGTCTATACAGTTTTTATTACATTTTAGCCTTTAGTTTTAGTTTATTTAGTTGTAGTTATTTTAGTATTAACCTCCTGACTTCCAGGGGGGAAAAAGTTTGTGAATTTAGTATTTTTTCATGTCATTACATTGTTAGAGCATAAGAAAAAATGTTAAAAATTATAATTAAACATTTTTTTAATTATATTTTATTCATATGTTATGCTATGTCCTCTGTAGAGGACACCAGGACTTTAAAAAGTCCTGTTTAAAAAATAAAAAAAACAAGACATGAAAAGGCGAAAACAGTGGGATTTTTGTTTTAATCACAAACCATTTTTTGTTTTTTATACCAAACTTTATATAAAGATGATTCTCAACTGTTATGAAAGATGTAACGATGCTTTGATATACCATTTTTCTTTATGCAAATCTAATTTGCATATTAATGTGTTTTTGGGGCAACATAGAATGAAAAAAGAAGTGTAATAATGGGAGTAATAATTGGCAAGATTTTCATAATAATATGTAATATTTCATAGGAATATTGATAGATAGTATCGTTCCCTATTCATCCCAAAATGCCTAATAAACATGCTTTAAGTCCTGGTGTCCCTGTGGCCATGTATGAAATCGATGTCCTGTTTTGTAACAGAAAGTGATATTTTGATTTGAAGCCCCATAACATTTTCCTGAGATGTTGATTTATGCAATTTGATTTAAACAATTTGAAAATTTGTCATATTTAAATGATCATTACAAAATATTATCATATTTCCATAAGGGTGTTAAATTTGATCAATAAATTAATGTCAGCCATTTTTAAAGACCAAGGAGAGGGAGTGGTCATAGTCAAACCTCCAATCATTTGGTATCTCTGAAAAGCCCTGAATGTGCTCTCTACAGGACTGTGACAAGTAAGGTCCCAGAGAAATCGCTAAAAAAATAATGTCCTCTACAGAAGGCAAAACTCTAGCTGGAGAAATGTTGCTCTGGCAATTATAGCTGAAATAATATGTTTATAATTTATTTTATTTTATTTCAGTTAATGTTTATTTTATTTCAAGTAATGAAAATGTTTTTTATGGTTTTAGTTTCAGTTAAGGCAATGCCTTTCACAATAGATGGATGCTAGTCTTGCTGTGAAAGTCGGTGTTGACGGTGTGTTAAGCCGCAACACCGGTTACGTCACTTGCCCACCGTGGCACCATCCCCACCAACGTTTGGATTTTTTTTATAGTAATAAAAATAATTTAGTTCAGTTAGAGAACAGACAGTACATTTAAAAACTGAATGCAGCTGATCAATGCAGCATGCCGAACGACAGTCGCATCACAGATTTCATTTATCATGTGAGGAGAGTGAGTCGAGCTGACTGACGAGAAGAGTGAGGTGAGAAAGACAAGATGATAGCGGATGATTTCGTTTTGAAACGAAATGCAAAAGCGCCTGTTTCGCAATATTTTGGATTTTGAAAATCCTGTTGACTTTTGCCATTTATCTAAGGTGATTTTGGAAGATTTTTTAAACATTTGTTTCTTATTTATTTGGTTCAACAGTGTTTGCTGATTTTCAGGTTATTTAAACTTTGTGTCATTTATTTATTTTATTTTACATCAAGGTGTAGCCTATGCCGTGCCTCCAAGCTTTCTTATTCGTTTTTCTAATAAACGGTCTATGTTTCTTATTTATTTGGTTACACAGTGTTTACTGATTTTCAGTTTTGTATACCTATTTAAACTTTGTGTAAGTTATTTGTTATTTTATATTAGGCATATAGCATGGTGTATTTTTATTCGTTTCGTTAATAAAAGTTCTTTGATGTTGTATTTTGTTGTTGCTTGAATATGATTTTTTAAAGGGTGGTTCACTGTTTTTTTTTCTAGGCTTGATTATGTTTATGGGGTGCAGTCTAACATGTGTTAATGATTAGTTAAAAAAAAAAAAAAAGCATTATTTTTCAGATAATTTACCGTTATTCCACACCGCTCTGTCCCCTTGAAATAGGCGCTGATTAGTTAGCTAGCCCAGTGTGTTGTGATTGGCTAAACCGCCTCTAGTGCGGGTCTAGGGTCTAACCCCTCACCTCAGCGGCATGTGCTCCGGTTGTATTGTAAACAATGGTGTCGTTAATATCGCTTATCAGTTTGAGCCCGATTGAGAAGCAGAGGATTTTATTGAAGAGGATCACGCAGAACCTGTGCAAGCACGGCTCTTAATGGTATGTTTTTTATTTGTTGTTGTCTCATACTTTTAGATACGCTGTTATTTGTAAATGCTACTGCTTATGTTAGCTTTTAATATACAGTTTTATACTGATGAAAGCTTTAATACAGTACGGCAACTGCACATACTTTATGTTTAATTCTTCTCGTAGCTATGTGAAAA
>NW_015552570.1:492567-493003 GCF_001515605.1 Sinocyclocheilus anshuiensis
TGGAACAGTTCATTGTTGGAGCTGGAGAGAGAGAGAGAGAGAGAGAGAGAGATGCAGAGCGTGTGAAGAGCAGGGGAACGCGAGGAACAGTATTAAGAATCGCTGCTTTAGAACATTTATTTTGAAACTTGTGAATCCATTAGAATCGTTAGAAGACTGAATCGCGATTCATATATGAATTGATTTTTACTTGCACCTCTAGTTTTCTCTTCTCTAAAGCAGCGCAGGCCTCGCCCTCTTTGCTGCCTTTTCCCAAGGGCGGGGTTTATCAGGGTTTTTGATGTCACGAACCCGGGAAGTAACTCGTTGTAGTCCCTACCAGCCGTTTCTGTAGGTATTAAACTGCCAGAATTTTAAAAGATGCTATCTCCGTTTGCATTGAACTTTCAGCTTCGTAACTTTGCAGATATTGTTTATGCTCAAACAGCAACATTAC
>NW_015552570.1:493077-496418 GCF_001515605.1 Sinocyclocheilus anshuiensis
ATTATATGTATTTTATCTGCTCCATAAATAATTCTAGATAACTTATCTGAATTGTTTAAATGTGTAGAATCCACATAAGCTTGTTTTTCATCAACTGGTAAAAATTTACAGCAGGGCATGCAAATTTGGTCCGTTTTTGGCCAGACAGAAACTGCACACAGGCTGAATGTAAATATAGGTCTCTGTAAATCCATTCGCTGACAGCAGGTGACGCTTATGGAAAAACTGTTTCCCGTAACCTCCGTGGACAAAGCAGTATTGCAATTAAGAACACTTCCTTTTAGGTATTACATGGAGCGAAGATGAAAACAAAATGCCATCGAATCGTTCCTGAAGACAGTCAGAATCTTCAGAGGTACATTCATATAATTAATTCATTAATATATTAATTTGTATAATTCCCTTAGCACTCTTTTAAAACCTCCCAGCTTTTCCGCCCTGTTTTCACTCAAAACGAAACTACTCTGCGTGCTGTGTGCACGTGAGACTGTTACTTAAAACTGTGCTTTATGCTGGACAGTATTTATTTACCGCGAGTTGTTCAAATCGCGGTAATCTAATACGGTTTTAATGATAATTAAAAGATGAAACGGTAATACTAAACTTGCGGAATTTTATCATGATTTATCATTTATTGTAAACCGGTAATCATTACATCCCTAGTAACATTACACACTAACTAACGTTAAAAAAGTGAAATCGCAATCAACCACCCCTTTAAGGTTTTTGAAAAAAGTCTCATGTTCACCTATAGGCTGCTATAGTCAAAAAATGAAATAAATCAGTAATATTGTGAAATATTATTACAATTTAAAATAACAGTTTTCTATTTTAATATATTTTAAAATGTAATTTATTCCTGTGATGACAAAGCTGAATTTTCAGCATTTTTCAGTTCACATGATCCTTCAGAAATCACTCTAATATGCTGATTTGCTGCTCTACAAACATTTCTTAATATTATCAATGTTGAAAACATTTTTGCTGCCTAATATTTTTGTGGAAACTAATATTTTTTTTCTGGAATTCTTTGATGAATAGAATGTTTTGTAAAATTATACATGTCTGCACTGTCAGTTTTGATAATTTAATGCACTCTTGATGAATAAAAGCATTAAATTATATTTAAAAAAAAAACTCTTACCCCAACTTTTCAATGTTATGTGTCATAAAATGGCACTTGTCAAAAGAATTCACAGGGGCTTTCTTGTGGCAGTGTTGTAATCGTTGTATGTCATATAAGCTACCATCAAGATATTGGTTACATTATGAGATAATGGACATCCTGTCTGCTTTTGCAAGGTTTTGTTAAAAGTTTTACACTCATGAATTGTGCTCTTTTTTCATATTCTTACCCAGTGCTGTGACAGAAAATCTATGTTCTGACACATAAAATGATGGAAACCAACAAGCTGGCTTCATTACAGTCTGGATTGCCAGAGAGAGTGATAAAAAACTATTAGCGATTCAGTGATTCAGACTGGTTGCCTCATTCTAACATGTACACACACTCAGAATACTGATGGAATCAATGCTTCAATGTAAAAGTCTGTTACTTCATTATCACTCCTCTAACAGCCTTCATCTTCTTCACTGAGTGTAGGCATTCAGCACATCTTCTAACTACCATCAAGATCACAGATCAACTACCCATCCATCAATCCACATGTCCATGTATCTTGTGTTAACTACGCAATACGACTTGTTGCTGCTGATCACCATCCCTCACCAACTATTCAGTGTCCACTGGATCATGCTGGTCAATCAATAACTCTTATTAAAGGGGTCATATGATGCGATTTCAATTTTTCCTTTCTCTTTGAAGTGTTACAAGCTCTTGGTGCATAAAGAAGATCTGTAAAGTTGAAAGACTAAAGTCTCAAATCCAAAGAGATATTCTTTATAAAAGTTAAGAGAGTCAACCAAGCCTACCTAAAACGGCTCGTTCTAACACGCCCCCACATGTCTACGTCACGATGTGGGAAGATTTGCATAATGCCACCCAAATGTTCACACAAAGAAAGAAGGCGTAACTTTTATTCTCGCTGTAGTATTGTTGCCGCCGCCACCATGCCGTGGAGACGCTGCGTTTCATTGTGAAAGCAAACTTTGTTTGGCCTTCCAAAAGAGGACGATATCCGCTTCGTCATGCCTACAGCTGATCCGTGCTGGTCGCTGAGGAAATACCTCAACTTCGCGCTGTGGATCGCCGGATCAACTTTCACCGTGGACGAAGCGGAGTCCAGCCCGGGGTCGTCACATGTGGTTCTTGTTCTTGTTTGTTTATTTATATAGCACCATTTAAAACACAACCGAGGTTGAACCAAAGTGCTTTACATAAAAAGTACAAGAATGGAAACAAACATCGACAACATAAAACACCACATCGACATATAAAACACCACATCAATCATTGTATGCTACCAACATTAGATGTGCTTTCAACAGTTTCTTAAAAATTGACAGTGATTTGGCAGACCTGATCGGCAGGGGCAACTCATTCCAAAGTCTCAGCCCTATCACAGCGAAGGCTCGATCGCCTTTATATAGGCGATTTGTTCTAGGCACTACAAGTCATTTTTGATTCTCTGATCGTAATGTTCTAGGAGGATTATATGGGATTAAAAGGTTTGCCAAATACAATGGGGCCTGGTTGTTTAAAGATTTGAACACGAACAATAAAATTTTACATTTAATTCTAAAATGGACTGGGAGCCAATTTAAAGAAACTAACACAGGGGTAATTGATTAATATTTCTTTACCTTTTTTAGTAACCTCGCCGCAGCATTTTGTACTGATTGTAGTCGAGACAAAGATGTGGCGGTGATGCCAGAATACAAAGAATTACAGAAATCCAGCCTTGATAGAATAAAGGCATGGATTACTCTTTCAGAGTCTGAGTTTGTTAAGAACGGTTTAACTTTGGCTAATAAACGCAAATTATAAAAACCAGCCCGAACCACTGAGTTAATTTGCTTATCTAATTTTAGGTTATTATCAATTAGGAAGCCTAAATCTCTTACTGTTTTTTTTTTTCAAATACGGTGCCAGAGGGCTCGCATCTAATACATTTTTTGTGGAGTTATTTGGGTGGCTAAAAACAATGACCTCTGTTTTTATCTCATTTAGCATTAAAAAAAATTTCGCCATCCAATTTTTTATGTCCTTTAAACACTCTAGAAATTACTCAAATTAATTTGTGGAATGTCTGATTGGTAGATACATTTGCGTGTCGTCGGCATAACAATGAAATGATACACCATACTTTCTAAAAATGCTGCCCAGAGGGAGCAAGTATAAAGAAAAAAGTATAGGAGAAAGGATAGAGCCTTGCGGAACC
>NW_015552570.1:496752-501963 GCF_001515605.1 Sinocyclocheilus anshuiensis
GGGGTAATTGATTCATATTTCTTTACCTTTTTTAGTAACCTCGCCGCAGCATTTTGTACTGATTGTAGTCGAGACAAAGATGTGGCGGTGATGCCAGAATACAAAGAATTACAGAAATCCAGCCGTGATAGAATAAAGGCATGGATTACTCTTTCAGAGTCTGAGTTTGTTAAGAACGGTTTAACTTTGGCTAATAAACGCAAATTATAAAAACCAGCCCGAACCACTGAGTTAATTTGCTTATCTAATTTTAGGTTATTATCAATTAGGAAGCCTAAATCTCTTACTGTTTTTTTCAAATACGGTGCCAGAGGGCTCGCATCTAATACATTTTTTGTGGAGTTATTTGGGTGGCTAAAAACAATGACCTCTGTTTTTTCCTCATTTAGCATTAAAAAAATTTTTGCCATCCAATTTTTTATGTCCTTTAAACACTCTAGAAACACCATACTTTCTAAACATGCTGCCCAGAGGGAGCAAGTATAAAGAAAAAAGTAAGCCCGCCGGCCTCTGCTCACTCATCCCGCCGGCCTCCGCTCGCTCTAGGCCGCCACCGCTCACTCTAGCCCGCCGTGTGTGACGCTGTGTTTAACAGTATGGTGAGGTGCGTAACATTTTCGTTGTTTCAGAAAGGCGGGGCATAGAGGAGAAACAATAATGTACAGTATGTGGAAAATAATGTGTTTTTTGATCCTTAAACCACATAAACACATTTCAATACACCAAATACATAAAATAATGTTATTTTTAGCAGCATCATATGACCCCTTTAAGAGAACAACATCTCAAGAAACATGACACTCAAGGGCAGGCTAAGTCTGACAAGAGTTTGGGCCAACACTCAATTTTATGCAATCTATTATCTTTTCTGATACACAAGGACAGAGAACAAACTCCCTTCTTGATGCTGCTGTTCTTTTTTGTCATGGATTGGATATTGATTTTCCTAGCTTTTTTATCTTATAGCTTATAGTCTGTGAAAATATATTGAATCTAAAAACAGCCTCTTTCTGTAACGAGAAGGAATGTGAAGAACCCATTCTGAATTAAGAGAACAGGACTATGCTGTAACAGTGTTGTGCTGATACAGCATCTTTTTGGTGTTTGACTTTTGGTGATTGACATAGCTGCATTGGTGTGGGAGAATCTAGCACAACAGGAACTCAATGAAAGACTGAAACAAAATTTTAACAAAATATTACGTTTAGCCATTATATCAACTGACCTCCATAGAAACACCAGTCAGAAAACACAAACACTGATAGAATTTTATCTCATAAAACACAAAACACTGCAAAAACAAAGGTTGCATATAAAAAGCAAAGCGATCTGAAGCAAACCAAAGGTATTAGCTGGGATTATGGACATTCCTAAATAAAAATCGCAAACAATTGCCCTTAGCAAAGCTGAAACAAACTAAGAACTGAGGGATTAGGTTCAACAAAATTTTCCAATTGCAACAATAACTCAATAACAATAAGGATTTAACTATGGATGTGAAATTTGTTTCATATAGCTAGGTTACAAACCACATCAATAGCAGCTTCAAAAAGAGATAAAAAAATACATGTAATATTCTGGCCCAGCTGCGAGAACGGAGAGCCGTGCTGGAAACATCCCGGGCTGACGCTCACAAGTCCGGGGTAAGTATACCGCGCGATACTAACACTCCCACCACCTCTACTCCGTGTGTTTCTCTGCACAGGCCCGGTGCACCCAGGACGCGATCTTCCCAGATGTCCTTCACTCCGGCGCCGGGACACCACGGACCCTGGGTGCACCCGCAGTGGATGACCTCTCCCCCTCTGCCGCCTCCGGTCTTCGAGATCTCCACCCGGAACCGCTTCGCTCCCCTCCGCGAGACGGAATGCGACGCTGTGATCGTCGGAGACTCCATTGTCCGGCACGTCCGTGCTACGTTAGCTGAAGGTAAAGTGCACACTCACTGTTTCCCTGGTGCTCGTGTTCTCGATGTTTCTGCGCAGATACCCGCGATCCTGAAGGGCGAAGAGGGCACCGTAGCGTTCGTGCTTCACGCGGGGCTTAACGACACCAAGCTGCGGCAGACGGAAAATGATCACAGATAATAGTTTTGATGTACTCTGCTTGACAGAAACCTGGCTAAAAACAAATGATTTTATTGCTCTAAATGAGTCTACTCCACCAAGCTACTGTTATAAGCATGAGCCCCGTCAGACTGGTCGTGGCGGCGGTGTTGCAACAATATATAGTGATATTCTCAATGTTACTCAGAAGACAGGATACAAGTTTAACTCAAATACTTCTGCTTAATGTTACACTGTCAGATATGCCAAAGAGATCTCTCCTATCTCTTGCTCTGGATTCTGTGTATAGACCGCCAGGGCCATATACAGATTTCCTAAAAGAATTTGCAGATTTCCTCTCAGACCTGCAGTTATATCTCATCAAATGCACATTACTATTCCTTAGCTTGGGTTGAACAAATCATTTTTGCTTGGTTGGAACAGCAGCTACGCTAATTATGTATCTATTTGTTTCTCTGTTTCTATCATGGGATTGACATCCTATGGTAACTAGGAATTACACAAATTTCAGTCTGGATCCAGCCCTTACAAAGACCTGAGATGACCGAACACCTGAGAAGAGATGATGCCAACCCCTCAGAGGACCTCAGATGATGCCAACCCTGAAACAACATACAGAACTACCACATTTTGCTATAAGTTTGATTGCATCTTATAATAATTGCTGTTAATAGTGTTCATCGCCTGTTTGATTACATCATTAACTGAATTTTACCATACATTTCTGCCATATGTACATCAATTTGACATAGTCACCACTATCTACTACTAAATATATTGTAGAAACTTAATTTTCTGTAAAGCTGCTTTGCAATGATTTGTATCGTGAAAAGCGCTATACAAATAAACCTGAATTGAATTGAATTCTGCACCACAAGACAAGCACTGTCAATGACAATTTATGTTGAACCCGCCCAGAACTGATCTGAAACTGCTTATCTGCAAAAACGTGCATGTATGGATGACCACAGATAAAGGTTCCCCTCAAGGTTCCTTTGCTAATTTAAATAATGGTTAGCTAGTTTCAAAAATGCAGATGCTGAGTTTGAGAACATCTCAGTGGTTAAGGGTTGACTTTGTGTACTGGATTTATTACCCAGATTTGTTTGGATCTATTGGATTTCAAGTTCAATTCTGATCATTCAGAACACATATTTCACCTGACATGTTTGCATAACCTTAATCTGTGAAAATATAGAAGAGGTCAGTACAACGCTGGTCAGTGAATGGTTATTCTCCATGAACTGTCCATGGCTGAATTAACGAGGGAGTGATTAAAGTCATGAGATCAGCCGAATATAGGATAACATGAACAGAACCGATTAGAAACATAACTGAGCTCCTAAAACACACAAACCACAACATTTAACTAAATCCATCTGCCTTCTAAGTGTTACAAGGCCAATCAGGTACGTGCAGAGGGCCCTGGACAGATAAATTGTACAAGGGAATGATAATAATGTTTGTAAATATTGTTTAAAAAGTAGGTTTATATGTTTTTATATATATATTGAGGTCCCTGGTTGACTGACAGTCTGTTTGGGGGTCCCTGGGACAGTGATGCCCCAAGATGCAAACATTGTAACGTTAGTGGGATTTTAACAGCTGGTATAACTGTTTCTATCAAGGTGTTAAAACTTACCACAGACGCAAAAGAGTTTATTTTATGTGAATGATATTAAATGTGTACACTATATTCTGATGTTTCAACCAGACAGAATGAAACTCGTTTTGCTACTAAACAGCAGTAAACTAGCAAATGATATTACAAGAGCTGTCTGGCCTCAACTGTCAGCAAACTCACCTCTCGCTGACCAGCACGACGTCGGCATCTGTCCACTGCTTGAAAATGGACGGGAGCACTTTTCTAAAAGTGAAGAAGAGACCGGGGAAGACCACAACGCCGCAAACCAACACTTGCAACATCTTGTCCCGCCGTAAAACCTGATCTGATGTTTGGCCGAAAACACGATACCGCGTTAAAATAGCAGCGCTGAGTCGGTGTGGTCAGGGTAGCATTAGAGCAGCGGTTCTCCTGCCTCAGCAGCGCTCACTGTCCTGTATACACACCGAATAACGGTGAAGGTGTCCGGTGATTGATTGCTCTTCACTCTTGCCTCTCAAGCCGGGACCAGCAAATATTCAGTTACATGTTACGCTTCGTGAACTGACGAGCCGCTTCAGCATGCGTTATCAACTTGTCAGTAACGCGAAGCTGCATGCATAGCGTCCGCAGGAACGATTAAAATAGTTGTTGAGACCGGGCGCATATCCGCTGCTCGGCGAGCGTTGCTCATTCCTGAGCGGGTTTAGAGTTGGAGAACAGTATGTCCGAATCGTGAACGAACCGATTCTTTTAAACCGAATCGTGTTGATGAGTCGTTTGAACTGGTTTACAAAACTGATTCGTTCACGAACCGAACTGAGCTGTTTTCTTTTTATTGAACATGATAGACAAAATACGTTTATCACGTAATTTATATGTACAAATCAATAATTCGATTAATAAGGCAGGGCACACCATATACAAATGAACAAATTGGGTTCTTTTCTTCCATCTTCCTATAAATTAAAGTCTATCTTCCAAGCAAATCGGCAGATCGGTTTATGTAAACTTCACACGATTTAAAATAGTTACAAACAAAATCTTAGTAAATAGAGAGATTTTGCTTTCAAACATTGATAAAGAATTTACCAAGAACCAACATATAGGCTACATCAATGAAAAATTCTGCTTTACCCGAGTGGTTTAACAAGTAATTTTACAATAATAGACTATAAATGCTTCTAATTAAACTACTGAGATATAATAAGCTAGTTCAAATGTTTCAATTAAAATCTACAAGGTTAATGACTCAAACATCAAAATGGCCTTACTGAAACATTTTTGTAGCATTTAATATGCCATGCTGATATGCTGAGGACCACGTGACGACAAAAGACTGAATCTTTTTATGAACGAACTGTTTGAATAAACGCGGAAACGAGTCAAACTCCCCGAATGGAGAGAGTCCTCTCGCTCACACTGCAGCCGCACAACAGCGCTATCTAGGTGCCTCACCGTTAATAACCCCAAGTCGATTCTGTTTCTAAATAATTCACGCTTAAAATGTCAGTGAGAGTCTTTGATCACGGGTCTTTCAGC